>NW_022145611.1:39883920-40051420 GCF_000002235.5 Strongylocentrotus purpuratus
AGACTACAAAGTACATTATGTGGTCACCTTTACGTGCAATTGCATCGTCCAATTAATATTCCTTGCATAATAATTGAGGCCTCAAATCGACTCAACTCCAGCTACAATATTTTAATAATGTTTTGAAACCATATTTCGTTTGAGACGTAAGCCAAAGATTTGTGGGTCTTTAACATATACCAGGATAATTTATTAATCATAATTTCGCGTTACAGCAACCTCTCCGTGGAGGATACAAAGTTGTCCAGTATAGCTAGTATAGTTATATTCTGCGATTACACTGGCATATGCTCTACGTGCATTTAGACTACTACGGTAATTAATATATCTGACCCCTTTAAACAGCCCTTTGATGTGATTTACAACTCTGTTTGGTAAGATGTATTGTATTCTACACGAAGAAAGTTCTATGGTAACGTTTAACGATATAGCTCTATCAATTACCCTAAACATTTTTAAAAAATCATTTTAAATCGTATTGGCAAGATATAAAAGTGTATGCAAAAGGGAAAAGGGGGTATAATATACTTTTCCAAATATTAGTTGCGAGTTGCTTTGAAATTCTTAAACATTACAATTCACATTTTTCCGAGGCATAATCAATTAGAATGTATAAATCTTTGTGCCGTTACGAAGAGAGCGATCTCGAATAAATGTTATTATAAATATCAACTTCATCCTTTTATACAGCTATACTTCAATTATGTGCATATATACATAAAATACTACACAAAATATTAAATCTCTTGATAAATAGGTACACAACATTGCATCTCTCATAATCCTAATAAATTTAGTATCAAAGCGAGTATCTTTTTATGATGAACATTCTTATTCTATTAAATGCATAGATTTACATCGTAAGTGAATAAAATTATCACAACAAAATCATCTTGATATGGGAATCTTCAATCAAAAGAAAATACACCCAGTTGCTATATACCAAGAGTTTCCTAAACACTCACATTCTCTTTGACAATTAGACAATCTGTAAAACATCATGGGATGATAGCACATTTTTACTCACAAAATTGTCTTCGGTGTCCTCTGATAACCAATATTTATAATGGGTCATTGCACAACGAGAGAAAATTTTCTTCTTTTAACTTCTTTTAAACCTACAATCATAATCGCTTGGCTATGAGAAATTAGGCAATATAAATTAACCGAGATCATAGTCCTTCAAAACCACGTGACCGATCATGTGATAGGCACATGAAATCACTGAGTCAAAATAACTTCTTACAAGTGCACTTTTCTTACTTTAAATTACTAGACGTGTATTGCCAGAAAACTCTTTAATCTAACATACTTCAAAATTTAGTAACTATACCAAGATTATATTATTGCAACAAAATGTTAGGGGAGAAACAATACTTTCAACTGTCCCTCGATCAAATAATCAATAAAACTCTATTTAGGACAATTATTATTCAGATAAATACATTTTTCAAACTTTCAAGATAATGCAAACAAAAAAAGAGTGCCACATCAGATATCTGAAATTTATTTTTAATCTTAACAGTACCTGTCTACCTAACGTGTCAAAAATCACAAGGGAAATGATTATTCCTTTTATTCTTACTAATCACTTATTTTAATCAAACAATCGTCATGAACCGCCAAACTATCAAATTCAATAATCATCACGGCAGGTTACGTTTTCGCCGTCATCTATATTTTTCCTTCAATAAAGCAAGTAATGACCACATTCCAACTGTTATTCTGATCCAACAACTTCAAATAAAATACAATGGGCTGCGTACTTCATTAATTCTCAAGCAAGCCAAACATTTTAAATCAGTATTCAACTTCAAAATAGTTTAAACCACTCCCCGGAGTTTCTGCCAACATTTCTTTTTCACTTTCCCCTGGCGATAAACGGCATTCATGTTAATATTAAACACACTAGAAATGTACAACCTCACTTTTCAAAGTCCATAACAAGATAGTTTCGACTCTAAGACTGACATTTGACCTCTCTGGCGGATGTCATTTCGGTTCAAATTAGACGTAGCACACGATAGCATGGGATTTATAAGACGATGGTGGCGAATAATGCTGGTTGTGATACTGATCATCTTGATTTATCCCATCATTTTCTGAATTAGACGAGGCTACCCTGCTTAACTCCGCTCCTTACTTCGCGAGTAAAGGTCTAGGGATCATACAAACGCCATTCTTATTAGATTAAACCACTATTCTCGTACATGTGACCAGTACTTTCTGGTAGTTGTCTTCATTTGTCTCCTGTAATACTCACAGAAACAAAGGGATCACCTTTGTTATCTTCTGACCGATAGCTTGGTCCCTGGTCAGACTTGAAATGTAGGTTATCAAATAGAGGGCTCCTTTCCAGAAGTTTCAATAGAGGGTTAACATATGTCTTCTGCATCGATAAACGGGAGCTGGTGTCAGATGTTCCTAAGTCTTGCACATTGGTGGGTTAACATAACCGAATACGTTCATTTCAACCATGATTGAGAAGGAGAGGAAGACAACATAAAAACAAGTCAGTAGCACTCCGAGCCGTTTGTCTAACCTCCACTTGTTGAAATGAATCGCCAGTATCTGCGTTAAAAAGTACAACGGGAATGAATTTTAGTTAGTTATTAGCCGAAATACCCAACACTAAGAAAATAATCATAATGCGAGATTGATTTCATGTTAAGATCTAGACGAAATCTGTAATTTATATACAGTTAAATTTTCATTGGAATCTGCATCTGTTGCATGCATGACTTATATTGTAGCTATTCAACCTTATATCCACTTTTGCAGGAGACTGTCGCTTGACTTGATGCTGGCAATACAGGTCACCCTTATTTGCGGAGAAATCACTTGATTATCCCGAATTACTTCACATCATTAAACAGATTAATCTTTAAGCATGATCAATTAAAAATATGAAAGAAAAGCAATGATCGTTCCGATGATATATAACAAATGTGGGAATTATTTTGAATTTACCAATATACTTTGATAACCTGTACTTGTTCATGTGTTAAGAAGAGGATACGTAAATTGCCTCTTAAGGTCGCCATGGTTACATTCGCTCTCTTTTTCACTCATTCAAATGACACTTAAAAAGATTTTGAAGAACCATATAAGTGTTTGATCTTTTGTTCGTGACGATAAAGAGATTCGTGATTGTGAATTTCCAATCATTAGAGATTATGAAACTGAAGAATATGATAACAATAAGACTGATAACTGGAGTATGATAATCACACCATCAAGAGTTTTTTTTGTTACCTTTTTGTATGATAAAATGGTAATTAAAAACTGTAATTCCATCAACACTATAGTCATATGGTAGAATTTTCAACCTCTCGCAACTGATGCTGAAATGCGACGTACCTGCAATTATTACACCATTATGTGCCTAAAAGCCTAAATCTTTGCTGAGAGCCAGAAGGGCGTTAATTCATATTATTTCACATATCGTAGCTATCCATCTGGCTCTAAGAAGCTGCCAATGATCATATTTGGATAATGTGACATATAAGTATGTCTTTGGGATGGTAATGGGGAAAATGCAGTGATTATTTTGACTTACACACAACTTTTCAAAATGGTCATAAAATTGTGATCATTTTTCAGTGTAAAGTTTGACAACATTTTAAACAAAGTGTTAACCTCCTTATAACTAAATTATCTAATGCCCATATGTTAGATACAGGAAGCCCTATGTTCCGGTGGGAAATGGATTAAGAACAAAGAATCAGCAGTATTTTCTTACCGTTGCAGTTACGGAAGCAAATAAGAGAAGAACCGAATAAAGAAGACCCTTACTGTTGATCTTGATCTGTTCCATGTAAACAAATAAATAAAGAGTTAGAATAGCATGAAATATGTCACGTTTCACGAGTATGTAAAGGTGTACATTTAATAGTACATGTAATGGTACATGTATATTTAGAGGTGTCAGATGAGACAGAATAGTTTACAGTTTAACAATGATAACTCATAAAATTAATACCTCCCTCCGATCTTCAGAACTATTCTGAAATTCATCATGTATATAGCAATTCTCCAAGAAAAGTTAGAAAAGACAGGTAATACTATGAAGCTTAAAATAGTTATGCAACTTCTTTGTACATTTATAGCAACTTTCAGTAAATGTTCACAATGGGATAAATAGGATACTGCAGTATAATACTTTGGCCCATTGAACACAAGGCGTCATTGCCTACGCTAATCGAGCCTGTACAGAAATAATTTATGTGGGTCACGATGCCAGTAGGCTAATTCAAAGTAAAGCCCTCTTCATTCCCTTTTTGAAAGGTATCACCCTTCAAGGCATGCCAAAGGCTCTGCCAGTCACTGACGTAGCACTGCATCAATGATACCTGAATGCAACTGGCATTAAATGTATTAATGTTTTCTGTGTGCATGCGCGTTTGTGCGTGGGTGTGTTTGTGTGTGAGGGTGTGTTTGTGTGTGCGTGTGCGTGTATGTGTGTAGTAGAATGAGTAGTTGTAGTAGTACTTACTCTGGTACCGTAACTGACGAATGCTGTCTTAATAAACCAGGGAAGTGCCAGCCCAATAAGAATGTCAAAGACGTTACTGCCAATGCTGTTTGATACTGCCATGTCACCCAAACCTGAACATGAGAAATATAGAAGATGCTTTAAACTTTCTTTAGCCCCTGCTTGATATCATCACAATTTAGTGACAGCAGATTATAAAGATCAAAGTATAGCATGTTGAGGTTTTATGCGCAGTCATCCTGACTAAGAAACTGCTGGCTGGTAATATGAGTAAATTGTCCGTAGTCCAGTGGTTTGATCAATCTGGACTAGAGATATGGAGGCTAATAGTTCAAGACCTGGCTCATCATCCATTGGGTAAGATAGGGTTATTTATTTACATTTACCAATCCATACCAGGGAGTGAAACTGGTAAGATGCTACGACTGGGAGTGGAGATAATCAACATAATATTCTTGTCAGTAATGACTGTGACGACCTTGATGATTACGTAACGGGATTGAGAGTTGCAGGAGGTGTAGACAAGTTATTCCATCTATACATTAATCTCTCTTGAACATAATATTGTTGTCTTAATGACTCCAAATGACCTTGATACTTACGTAACGGGAATGAGAGTTGCAGTAGGTGTATATTCTTAGACAAGGTATTCCTTCAATACATAATCTCTCTTGAACGAGGTGTAGTACAGAGGTATATATAGTTATACTTATCAATCGTAGTAGTAGTTTTATCATTACTTTACTGTTAATAACAAGTTGCATACAATTTCATTTTATAATAATTATTATCATTCTTACAATACTCTTTAATATCAAGATTTACATCATTGTTGCTATTGATGATGTTATTGCTGTTATTGCGGCTGTTGTTATTGTTATTGTTTTATCATCTACGATTTGATCATTATTACCTTCTCTCGCAACCAGTAAACTAGCGATAGCATCAGGAACACTGGTGCCAGCGGCCAGGAAAGTAATGCCCATGATGGTGTCGGGAATGTGAAGGGTGTGGCCGATATAAGCCACCATCCACACCATGACGTAAGAGAAGATAGCAATCCATGCTACTGATATAAAGAATGTAACCATGTACCACCGATCGAAACGTTTTCTTCTACAGTCCGGGATTGTGAAGAACAGTAGAATACAGATAGGTAGGGTGACGATCCATTTGAGTATGTTTATTATACCACCTGTAATGAAGAAAGGAATGAAGAAAGAGGTCTTCAGGGTCGATATAAAGGGGGAATAGAATATAACTTCCCACTAATTTTCTGTCCGTAAATTTAATTGGTTTTCGGCCATGTTGGCCAATGGAAAGAATCGATGGCATTTCCCCTCAATTCTTGTTGGAAAAGTTTGGTAACTCCTGACGGCATATTAGAAACTTATCAACTTGTTCTACCTTGTTGGAGATAAACCTAGTCTTACATCCCCATTCCTCCTCTACGCAAAATGTTACTACTTTACTGGTGGGAAGGCGAATTTTCCTTGGAGAGCGGTTTAGAACAAACAGTAAATCGTACCGCTTTTAAACTCTTCAAAAGATAAAACTGAGGGCTAATTTATCGGAACACTGCGTGCATTTCTCAAAAAATAACTCACCAAAACTAAACGTGTTGATTAACAGAACAGGCAAGTAATTATATTTTGTAATTCCAGTCTATATAAAAAAATTCTAGCGGCAACTAACAATGAATAAAAGCTGTTATGGTTAGTCCTGCATGATCATAGAATGAATATGTCTTACTTGGTAAACTAAAAGGAGAATCTATTTCTGGGAAGCTTCGCTCACTGATTACATCCTCTGTCCCCTCTTTATCAATCGACAAATCAACACTGAAATATAAAAAGAAGGAAAAGAAAAGTGTGAAACTTTCAGTCTATCTGTCAGTACTAGACATTTCAGTTGTTTGGGTTCATATCCCACCGCTGCCACCATGCCAACTGAAACACATACACAAACACACAAGCACACACAAACAAGAAACTCACAACAGGGGTGTAACACTAATCAAAATGAGTCCTCGCCATTGAATGCATAGGAAAGAGTGACCGCGGCCAACGCAAGGTGGCTTAATATATTACAAACCATTATTTGAACTACAATGAAATTCCATAATTTACACTGAAAAGAGAAGATTTAATATTGACGATATATAGCTATATTCAATAAAACAATGATTTAAAAATACGTGATACATATCAGTCGTTATAATCACGTTTGTGTTAAGGAAGAGACAATAATTTTGTCATCTTTTCAGTAGCAAATAAGATTTGTTTAAATCATTGAAGTTGAAACAAGTTAAGCACTGAGAGAAGACAAGTTATACGAGTCTCTCTACTATGACCCTAGAGATGGCATCTGGAATGTAACGGCCTAGAGTTACTGTTTTGGATAAACAAATATATTCGTCCAATGAATACATAATTTATCTAACGGTCAAATGGCTATGTCTGTCTTTAATATGATTTTTTTTCTCTGGATTTCTATATCTTCTTGACTATAGTCTCTTGTGAGACAAATCCAGTCTGAATAAAGTTACATAATAACCGTTGAGTGTAGCATTCCTTACCTCTCATCTTTGCATATGGAGTCACTCCGAGGTACATTGCCGTTCTTCTCTGTCTCTGGTAGGCTTGGCCGGTGGGTGTATGTCGTTGGAAACTTCCCGCCGCTTTCAGCCTCCAATTGTTTTTGCTGTTATGGTAAGTAAAAAAATCCGTGTGTTTTTATAAATAACAAGTTATTTCTTTGAATGGGAAAAGATCATTACGTCCGGGCTTTCATAAATTTGAATTCTTATTTCACCGAAAATGTACATTTTTATGGCAGCATCGCGTATTCCTCTTTTTTTAAAACCATCATTCTGTTTCTTTGGCATATTCCTAAACGTCATAACAGATCCTGCAAACTTTCAAGCCGATGGGAACAACTACATGTGGAAACAAATTTCCCATGATTATAGCAATAAAAGATAGCCTTCATAATTATTCTGATTAACTATTTTTCTGATTTATGAAGAAATTGGTTGATTTCACATGTTTCCAAATAATTGATACCTCAGTGATGATGAGCCAACATGCAGTCCTCAGTCGCGTGCGAGCAGGAAATTGCTTGGTTAACATCAACCTCAAACCAGCATCAGAAAATGTTAATCTGAAACAAAGACACAAACATATTAATATCGTAGCAATATCTTGATACACTGGTAGCGGAGATAAGATGATATGGATAGAGACGGTAATCAATATTGAATGAATACACTGCATACGATAAACAACTGTACCAATATCTATTTCCCTCCCAGGATGAAAACCCAGGATGAAAACCCAGGATGAAAACCCGGGTGAATAGATTACTTTCCTTTCATTTATTCTACCCAGTGTTTGGCTTCATTTATCATGGGATAGTGCAGAGAACTTCGTCAAATTTAGATGATTATTTTGTCTCAAGCGTTGACTGTTCATAATACCATGCAAGTATACAAGTACTGTGGAATAAGGAAAACCACTGGTGTAAATACCCTCCAAATGTAATGTAAAAAAAACAAACATAAGTCCAAAAATAGTGAATTCAACTAAAGGACCCTCAAAAACGTTTCCCCAACGAGCATACAAGCATGTTGGGCATGGCATATACTCTCCATCGCATATACCACTCTCCAACTATTTTACTACAACACTAAGCATTCTATTTACACCTTAAAGGTCAAGGAATAGTAAAGTTTACCTTTTAGGTGAATTGCTGAACTCTCCATCGACCTCTTCTACTTCTTTCTTTTCACCATTCGTCGTGATATCTTCTGTTGCATTGAGTGGTGTTACTATTTGATGTAAAACGGATACATTTATAATGAATAGAATATACCATCGAATATACCAAATGATCCAATATGTAGTCTCGTCTGCATGCAACACTCTATCCATTTTATGCTAGTCAAGGGATTTGTACTACTCTGACATCACTAATTAAATAAAAAATGGCAGATCCCATGGGAGAATGGTTACCAAAAGACTGTAAACTTTGAAGAGATTGCTTTTCCATGATATGTTATCAAATAGGAGTAATTTTAAGACATGTTTAACTGGCCGACAGTTTTGAATAAGATTATCAGCTAATGTTTGTTTGGTTTCATTCTCCGTTAATATCTATACAGTAAATAAATTGTCGAACGCCATCTGGTGACTTTTTGTAGCGAACCCGCTCGCTCAATTCCTTCGACAGTACGCGATAAGCAGGTTTATAAATATTTTTTTTTATAGGAATTAAAGAGGTCACAGTACAAAATGCTGCTTTCAGTGCACCTAGCTATCTAATTCTTAATGACATTATTGATAAGCTGTTTTTCTCTGTATTATGAGGAATAAAACGTTTGAATAGGAAGAGAAATAAAGTCAAAAGGAGAGAGGTAAGATAAGCAGGATGAAATTTGTTGACAACAAATAAGATAATAATGTTTACATATTACTTCATGACAATCTAATTACTACGTTGAAAAATAGATTTAACATGAACAGTCAATTTTGTAACGGTTTGAAATGCACGCAACGAGATTCGTCCGCAAATTTAACGATGCCCTATCTTCGGACGACCGCTTTCCCCCTACCCTATTCAAACGTCCCATCCCAATCCCACGGCAAACAATCTGCTTATGACGTCATCGTGATCAAATATCTCTCTAGATGAGGTCCATAGAGCTGCAAAAACAAATACAATTACTCCTGGGATATCCAAAGCGGGCATGGATAAACTGCCCTTTAATTCTCCTCTCATTTTTCTTGTTCTTCTATGATGTTTGCCGTGAAAGATGTTAACTGTTGATGTAAGGGCCATGACAAAATGTCCTTTTATTTGTGACTGATATTGCCATTACAATTTTACTGCTAGATTTTATCATGTTTTTTTTTAAAAAGAAATTAATCTTCAGATGCATCAATGATCTGGCCTCATTGATTATCCAAAAGCGTTGCTAATGTCAAAACTCACGTAGTTTATCAAGTTCCAAACCTGCATATTTTTTTCTTCTCGAAAAGACTTAATAACTGACGATTGCTTCAATTTCGACCTACCTTGCTCGAGTTGGATTGCAGATTTGCCGTTATTGCACGTTTCCCTCTTCTTTCTTCTCCTCTCGTTTAACCTCTGTGCTTGTTTAAACAGGCGGGGATTGCACCTGAGAAGTAAACAACATAGAAAACATTATATATGTATATATATATATATATATATATATATATATATATATATATATATAATGATTGATATTATGAGACTGGCAAGTAACTGTGATTTCTACCAAAAAAAATGCTAACATTACAGTGATATGAATTTGTTTAGATTGTTTTAAAGCAAGCAAGAAGAATGGGAATTCGATTAGGTTATTGGAAAGTCATTAAAATGGGTGAGGTCACATTATTCTTCCTGCTTTTGCATCCCAAGGCATTTAGAAACTATCATGTTATTTCGTGACGAAGCCAGAGATAAATATATATATATATATATATATATATATATATATCAGTATAAAACATAAATCAAACAGCATTTGATCTAAAAAAATGTAATGCATAAAACATTAAATCAATATATCTTTTGAATAATTTCTTAACCGTATGAAAACGGAATAATTATTTCGACACATCATGTGTTTGTTTGTTTTTTTCTTCATAGTTTCAGAAATTTCAAGCTAACAATTATTCTGAGTCTGATACATTGTACACTGCACCCTAATTCATAAAAGTAAAAAGCTGTCTTACTCACCACATAATGATCACGTAGCACAAATACATCAGTAGCATGACTAATGCTTCATACCTGAAAACAAACGAAAGAGAAAGATATAAATTAAAGTCCTGTAAAGTTCAACTCAGCTTCCTTATACTTCATTAAATCCCTACAGATATCTTATTAGAAATGCTTAGAAGTACAATGTTATCATAAATAATAATAAATAATAATAATATTCCGCTTTCATATAGCGCTTAAAGGGAAAGTCCACCCTGAAATTAAGTTAGTTTTAATAGGAGTAGAAAAATGAGAGAAACAAGTCAGTGAAAGTTTGAGCAAATTCCGATTAAAAATAAGGAAGTTAGGATTTTTGAAGTTGTGATCAATCAAACACAAATTGGCAACTCTATGACGTATCATGCGAGCTCAACTTCCATTTGCTCAGTACTAAAAAAATCTAAAATTTTCATTTTCCCTCAAGAAAAATTTCAACCATACATGCACCCTAAATACAATAATTGCAAATATGTTTCTATACTCCCCCTGCAAGGAACAAATATATATTCCGTCATCAATAACGAAGAAAACATGATTTATGGAATATTATGCACTAAGCAAATAAAGGAGAGTTCGTATAATAAGTCACAGAGTTGCCAATTTGTATTTGATTGATCACAACTTCAATAATTCATAACTTTCTTATTTTCATTCAGAATTTGCTCAAACTTTCACTCACCTGATTTTCTTATTATTCTGCCTCTATCGAAACAAACTTATTTTGGGGGTGGACTTTCCCTTTAATACATCAACGATGTCTCTATACGCGCTTTACAGATATGACACATACATATAAATAGAAATAGATAGAATCTTTATGCACAACATGTACGAACAAAGAACAGCAGAGAGTTGTCAGGTGGGAATTCGTATTTTAACAAGCAAGCCTTATAAATTACTTAGTTTAGAAAGGGATAACAAAGTCATGTTGAAAAAAAGGTATAAATGTATATTACCAAAGTTTATGTGAATCATCATGTTACAACACTGAAATTGAATGATAGATATTATATTGGAAATAAACGCACGTGCAAACAATATATGCTGCCTTTAAGTTTATTATAATGTTCTAACAAAGACAGATAGAAGATGTGAGCGTTCGTGTGCGTGTGTGTGTGTGTGTGCTGTAAGGGAATGTGAAAAAGAAGATAACACAGAGAGAGAGGGAGAGAGAGAGAGAGAGAGGCAGAAATATGGATAGATAGAACAAGAGAAGGAGTAATTTCTTTATTTACCATGTATAATAGAGTAAATAGGAACAAATGAATTTGCATGAAATAGGCTTGTAGATCTTACCAATTGATATATCCATCCCGAATGACCAAGACGAGAGTTACTACCGAAATTGCGTAGACCAATGTATCTCTGAATAGAGGCCACCATGACAAATGGACTACCTGTCAGAACAAAAACAAAATCACCATCATTTAAAGCAACAAAGCAAGAAAACTTATTCAGGGAGCGGAAGCATGGAAGCTAACAGCGACCAGATGACCCAAGGAATGGGATCCTATTTTACACCCGAGAACACATTATTCTGGTATTGATCAAATTATATTTTGTTCATGAAATTTATTCCACAAAGTATCAAAAGAAGGGGTGCAAATGAATAGGAAAGTATGGAGCAAGGGCTCGCATAAACAGGAAGTGGTATTGATTTAGCGTTATACCACACATGAACGTAACCTGTCAGAGGGACATTAACGTCTTCTTAAGAAGTGGGAGGTTCAAGTCAGGAATAATCCATACGACGAATCGGTAACGGAAACAAATTAATCAAATCTAATTGGTTTTGAAATGGGCATTTATTTAGTGTAGGTATCCGAACTGAAACCATTAAGAGACCCTTGAAAAATTACCCTCTTAAAGTTTACAACATTCACGAGGATTTAATTTCTTTCCAAGAGCAAGATACATGAATAAGTTATTTTTTCGACACCATTGCCACACATTTACTTTCCTCCATCCCTTCTCATTGCTCTTCTTTAGACATTAGACTTAGTTACAAAATACATCATATTCCTAACTCCGTTATAGTAGCCGGAAAAATGCATTCCTCGTTTCGCATAATCTTTGTGATCTTACTGTTCTTACAGTCAAAAAGGTCCCTACATTCTATGACTTTAGTCCCATTCCCATTACAAGAAAAAAGCGACGCCATATTAAGTGGAAGCTTTGCTTGCCCGAGGCCATCCAGCTACTGGGGATTATAACTGGTAACCAAGACGCCATGCGCCTGGCTAGAACATCGTCACATTCAATTACTCAAAATAAACGTAGATCGGCGAGAAGGTACGCCGAAATAAACATCACGCAATGTATGGATTATTTTTGATTCTCCGACGAATAATCTTACAATTTTTTTACAAATATTGACGAGTTTTATTTTGTTTAGGTAGTATAGAGTTTTGATCCAGTCTTTCAAACACGGGGCGTAAAACTGGCTTCATTATAGTTATGTTGGATTCACCACTAATGTTCTGTCCATTTCAGGAACTGGACGCGTTGAATTCTAATTTTATATGTTTCTCATTCAAATCTTCCACATGATGTTTTCAACCTACTTCACTACGGATCCTTCGAACAAGGCGTCCATGATTAACAAATAAATAAATTGAGATCCTACTTCAAGATCAGAAGCCTTGGTTTATGAAAGGCTAGAAAATTTGAATGAAGAAATTTTATTTTTATTTATATTTTTTTAAACGTTTTATTAACGGGTTTATATCTATCGTCGTATTTTCTTCGTTACTTTCACAGAAATAGAAATAATCCTGTTATATGTAGTTCACTGCTGCCTACTGTCTACATGTCGATTAAGCTTTTATTCATGTGTATTTAGCGGCATATCCAGCAAAGGGAGGAAACCTCGAGCCCTCCTCGCCCACCCGCATTTGAAGGCGAGAGGAAAAATCCAAAACAACGTATTGAGTAGGCAAAACGCGAAACTCAGTAATACATTACACCCTCCCCCCCCCCCCCCCCAGTCTGGGAGGAATTCTGCCTCTTTAAACTTCTGCTGAGAGTCAGAAGGGCGTTATAAACTCCTATTTGCAAATTAAAAAAAAAATGTTTTGTGGGTTCATAGTCGATGTGTCATCCGTTTCCTTACCCAACTTCTTCAACTCCTTGCATATCTGTGGGCGTATTTGATCGACTTTTAAGCGACCCATTGTAGATTATCCATTTCCACGTTGCATCACCTAAACTGAACTTTCTCTAGTTATTGTGTCTACAATGCGTTAATTACCTGACCGGCAAACAGTCCGCATAATCCAATGATGACAAGAATGTTGAAAACAGCTGATCCCACGATCGTGCCCACTCCTACGTCTCCTTTGGCAATGAACACACCTACGAAGTAATGGAAAGCACAATTACATATTACTTCAGGTACTGGGGCAATTCAAATGGTCGGAATTGTAAAGGTTCCGCAGTTTAAAATCATTCACATGAAGGCCCTATCTTCCATTTGGTGTATGTTATGATAATTATAATGCAAGACCATTTGAGTTGAGCAGTGGATTTCAATATAACTGCTTCTAATGGAACATATTGATCAATAAATAAACGAATTTAGACATGGATTATGCACAGTGTTCCCTATATTATGTAACAAATATCTCTTCTTAAAGGTAAAGACCAGTATTGGTAACGCCCCAATTTCAAAAAATGAAATGGAAGCTCTCATTACCAATCATGTGAAAGAATATGTTTTGACTAATACATGATGATAACAAATTTGCCGGGAAACCGCCTACTAATTCATATATTTGGTAAATTTATTTCTCTCATGGTCGTGTGAGAGAGATAGGGTAGTCCCATATACATCTTTCTGTGTATAGTGCTTGTAACTTTCCGAAGAATGGGCCAAATTTCTTATCATTTTGATGATTCCAGAACCTTGCAGATGCTAGATGCTAGATGATCAACCTTTTCTGATCGATTCCACAACGTTTCTTTCACAATGCAATCGCATGACCATTACTGGTCTTTACCTTTAAAATTCTTGTTATTTTCGCTTAAGTTTTGCTCGAATCTTTGGTTTATATCCTGTTTTAGCTGAGTTCAAACACCGATACGGGAAAGGGAAAACTGGAGAACTCATCAACGCCATTTTCTATGAAATATGGTTCTATGTTTCCAATTAATGCTCAAAGCCTCATCTTATACTCTCATTACTTCCTTCCTTGTGAAGATGACAAGGTAATGAGACAGTTCTTCAACCTTCTTCTCACCACGTGAGACATGACTGTCTTGATTTTCTTTGGGACTCCTCGTGAGAGAGATCACTGAAGCCATCAATCATATACCATCTGCTTATCATACGATTGGTTTCCCTATCACAAACCCACATACACTGTCAAAGTTAACACATTAATCATTACAGTACTGTGGATCGATAAATTCATACTTGACGAAATGATGCACAATTGCACATACATGAGCTTGGGATTTATCGGAACAACGACAAAAGCAGCTTAAAATTATGTTTTTTGGGGTAGTCAATATTTCCATTCATATCACAGTCGTCTGGGCGGGGGGCGTTTCACAAAGACTAAGATTGACTTAAGTTGGACTTAGGTAGATCTTGGTCTTTGTGAAACACCTCCCAGCACTGTACAGTACCCATTATGAAATAATGTAGCTGGTGTGCTGTTGTCCAATCTCTCTATTGTGTAAGTACTATGCTTTGCGCATAGAAACTTAGGCGTGTAAGAAATATTTCTCCTTATTATTGTTATTATTCTCATTAAATCATGCCTTTTGTAGGTTAACCATGCACTGAACTCCGTTCAACAGCATCGAGATAGTTCTCAGATGAAGTTTACACGCGTAAGAAGAAAAATTATTACGCAAAACCCCTGAGAGCCCTTGATTAAATCATTTTAAGTGCAACTGTACGTATGCGAAATACTTTACGTCATTCTGATGATTATTGTCTCTAGACAAACTAAATCAAGCGTCTATTATTAGATAGTATGAGCTTGCTTTCTCAACGATACAGTACATACATGAAGCTAAACCATGGAAACAGCCGAAATGACACTTGGCCATTTCCAGTTGGGAGTTACAGAATTTATTTAGGATATGGTTACTCGTAACAGACGTTTTATTTTAAAACAGTATACTATGTATAAAACCCAATTTGATGTCATATCACTATTACAATGCGTATAGTGTTAATTTTGAAGACATTTTCAGAGAATCTTCAGAGAAACTGTAATGTGATGTAATCAACCCTTTAGTTCACAACCCTTTCTAGGAATTTTATTTGCCATATTTCATATATTTGAAATGTGTTGTAACGATTCAAGCTCTATTTGCTTATGTTTCATCACCTTTGTGTGTTCATTCTTTAAACTGTATACTAGTTCCAACTTGCCTTTGATAAAACATAGTTATATTCTTTTTCATGTGATGTTAACTCCAATGAATTGTGAAATTGTGAACATGCATATAAAAAATAAATAGACAAATCAGCGGAGTAATCGAATACACTTTCATAGACTATCCCCTTTCTGTCAAAGTTTGAAGGTGTTTTTGACATCCACATCGTGACGTTACACCACATCAGCCAAAATAACATTCATATCACTGCCTGAAAACAGGAACCAATATACAGTGAGCGTGGCCACTAAAGGAGCAATCTGAGAGCGCGACTGAGAGCAATTTGGCCATGAGCATTATTATCTCATTCCCGTCCAAACAAGCTGGAATTTGCTCTCCCACGAGATGGGTTTGTAGAGTCCCATCTTTTTATGTCGTCTGCGCCACTTCACCATAATCCACTTAATGTTTTCATTGCTTCGCGCCTAACACCAATAAAATGCCAAATTGAACATTGGACATCACTGTGTAGGAATAATGTACTCCCGCGAAGGTAGATTATCGCAAACGCCTCTCGTTTCTTTCACATGCCACTTTTTTCTCTCTCTGTTTTTGTTTTGCCTCCATTAGAGACTTCTGAAAACCTTTAAAACAGTCTTATAAGAGTTTATTGGTAGAAGATGCAAAGTGCAGTCAGCCTTCCTAGGTATCTACTTCCTCTTGTTTGAAGAGGAAAATAAAACTTAAATTAAAAAAAAAATCTTACTTTTCGGCAAAGGAGAAAATCATAGCAATAGGTAAAGTTCATTTCTATAAATCGAACAGAGAATTTGTTAGTTATGACGAATTAAATATGGAAAAAGATACAGGGAACTTGGCAAGGGCAATTCTAAATTACTCATTAATATTTGTATTATACACCTCGTAATGAAACACAGGAGCTAACATTAACAAAGTAAGCAATAAACCCATAATTACGCCTGTACATGAATTAGTGCCAGCAGAGCAACTTGAAATAGCATCAGTGAAAATGATCTTGAGCTTTCTTCATAATCTATCATTTGCCACAACACATTCTCTGTTTAGCATTGTAACAAATTGAATCTGATCATGTGTATATGATAGGAGATAAGAAGCATTGAGCGGCTACCTATTACTGAAGTGAAGAGCTCTGGCGCAGAACTTCCGGCCGCCATGAAGGTTGCCCCGGCAACGTCCTCCGTTAAGCTGAGGTTCTGAATAAAGATGATGAGAAAAGGTGATGTGAGGAGGAAGATCGTGTGGGAGATGTTTCCAATGGAAAGATAAAGAAGAGATACAATGTTACTAGAATCGCCATAATGTCAATTCTTTCATTACAAAGTGCCTTTATTGAATATACCTTTGATAATACAATGGGTAGAGTCGTAGAGACGCTACATTTTACATTCATATTCGGCACTGTGTACATATTATACTCGTCATGTTTAACATGCGATTGTACAATGAGAAGTATTAACTCCTTTAATAAGAATGGTCGATTAAAATGTATGAAAATAATTTTAAAAATATCGCTTTATCAGTGAAAACCCTGGTAATTTTGTTCATTTCTCAATGAGAGGATCATTATGAAAAGTAGTTGATTATGTTAGAACAAATACTAATTATTCATTTAAAAATATTCTAGTCTTAAAAGGGTTTTAATTAAAAATACAACATTTTGAAATGAAATTGAAATATGCAAAATTTTCCATTAGTTATTTCTCGGACATGCATATTTTCTTCCATTGCTTCTCTACTGTTTGGATAATGATGGCCATGTTTCGATGCTACCTAACTAATCAACCAAATGAAAAAACAAGATTGACTGTCGGATAAGCGAAATATTTTCCTCCCACGCTGATGTTGTCTTATACATCCATAAGATGATAAAGACAAGATCTTTCTCAGACGGGGATACGTTTGTAAATGCTAAATGAAATACGAAGATGGGGGTACGAATAAGAAGCTTGATTTACAAAGTTATCATTTTATCAGAATATTCTGCTTGCGGAGTTGTCGATACATTTCTAATTCTCTCTCTAAAAGTCATCATCATTCCACTTTAAGGGTAATGGTTATAGGATTAAGGATTAAGACTAATGTATGTGATTATATCCTCTTCACTTTAACAATTTAGCACACAAAGTAATTCTTTATTTCCCCTAATAGAATCATTATGACCAATGCTGCAAAGAGCACCATTTTATTACAAAATTGAATATGTCAACATAGCTGCCATCACAACTATGTATTCTATAATAACAATGAGAGAGACGTTTTACATTCGAAACTTAATTCAATAATATTAAATAAACAATCACTCGCGTCTAAAGTGGACTGCTATCTCAATTACAGCAACTTACATTTGCATTTCGCTTATAAAAACGATTTTATAACAGTTGTTACCTATAAGGCACAATTACATCACGTGTATTCCCGAGACTCTACGTAATGGATATGTGAAGTATATTCACCTGTGTTCAATGTGGAATATAATAACTGTGGATGAAATGAGTTTTCAGGGGGATTAAACTTAATCATGTGTGCACATAAACGTCACGTTTTCTCTTGAACGAGTAAATCATGAAAGAAGATTAAATCGCATATTAAAATGTAGAGGGGGCTCAAGGGATATACTAAACAATTAGATGAAATATTTCGTATAGATATGACTATGTGTCAATGATGAAGTCTAAACGTAAGCTAATGGTTCGAATGGCATCATTATCAAAATTTTGAAGAGCCAAAAATCTACCAATCAGTTTATGATGCTGTGCATTTATCGCTTTATCCCCCTTTCCCATCAAATTTGCAAAGAAAACATTAACATGATGAGAATGTACATGATCTCATCAAAATTAATAAAAATAACTTTAACAACATTTACCGACCACCCACAAACACATTCCTCATTAAATTCTTTTCTACGATAATTTTGTTTCTTCGAAATTGAAAGTCTAAGTTTAGCTTGCTGGCCAGGTGATCTGTTCGTTTCTTACCTCACATATTTTCTCCAGCGAAGACACAAAATAGTCATCACAGACGATGGCCAGGGCAATAAACATGTATACGGCCTGTAGGGAGAAAAACAAAATGTGTTTAAAAAGGATGATGTTTTAAAATTGACCCAGTCATCGAATTAATATGCTTGTTAATTGAAAAGCAAGTTGGACACTTCTTATGTAATAATATGCTCTCAACAAATCACCACTGCACCGGTTGGTCATTTTGTACATCAACAAAGGCAAAACGGTTTATAAAACTAGCGTATGAATTGATTAAACAAATAAAAGTGATTATATAACAACATGCATAATTAATACAACTATTATAGAATTAAAAAAGTTTGTATAAATAGCAATGCCCCCCTAATTTTTAAATTGCCTAACTCCACGTCGTCCTTGGGATTAGTATTCAAAATTGTTGACGCTGTTATGACTTTGTGTTAATAAATGGATTTCAATGTGGTACATGGGAATACGCAATAATGTTTTAGAATAGAACACCAATGGTATGATGTTCATAAAGCCGTGACCTGAATTCTGCACAAGGACATAGGCAGGGAGTTAGCAAAGCTCTAGCCACAGTTCGGACTAGAATCCGATATTTTTACGTATTCGAGAATCTAATACCAGCGAAGGCATTGTCTCTTGTGACACCACAAAGTGCAGATGAACCTATTTGGTAATGCACGTCACACGAAACCCTGCGGCATGTCACATCAGAGAACATGGGCTAACACACTAAGGTCCACTTCATGAATGTTAACCATGCTCTTCTCGAGTAGAAGAAAGCATGTATTGGTACGTGTAAACACACAAAAATGTTCACTTAATGAGAGAAATGGTGCCAACGGATCAGGGATACCGATCATTAGTGGTTCATCATGTTTGCTGTGCCAATCTCAGAGTTTGCACAACCCGGAACGGCTCAGAGTGAAAATGACAGCTGTGAAACCGGGTTGAAGCTATTTTTGGAGCAGCTATCTGTCTTGCACATGATATGTAATGGGCTTCAACCACCATGCGGTACCCCGCTAATGAGCACCGACATCAAAGACTCCCTAAGTTAGAATCTCTGCCTGCCACTTCCTCGTATTCCATCTTCAGACAAACGAAAATAACCTACTCTTATGAAAACAAAAACGTCAGAATTTGATTTTTTTTCTGTTCTAGTAATAGCTAGCATAACTGCGGCATGTTGGATATAGAATGCGTTTTGTAATTGAATCTTTATAAAGTAAGTCATTGTCCTTGCTCTGAAAACTGTACAGGTACTGTACAAATAGATAGGTTCAGACTTTTGATCAGACATAGCATTCGAGGTTTGTAATGTTCAAAATTAGAGTCGATGCAGACTTTACCCTGTTTATATTTGAAAAGTTCACCAGGTCACGATCGCACATTGTTTTGAAGATCAGTGGTAGATATGAATCTCGTTTTCAGACATCTGCTATTGACAGATGTTCTAAGACTCAGAATCGTGAACAAAAATAGGACAGGGCACGTATTTAGGTTTTTAGGTGAAAGCTTTTTGAAGTTGATAATGGCAATGTCATTCATTTCCGACCCGTCCAACTATCCATGCGTAATGGTGGTAAGTGATTTCCCTTCTACATTCTTCATTCAAAATGTAATCTCACGTTTTGTTCATTCAGTTTAGGACACAGGAAGAAATTTGCACTAGGGAAGTTGAGAGGGGACAGACTCAGAGGTCATTTCAAGAAAACCCCATTTCATTCCATGACATAGACGCATCCTAGATAATTGGCAAATAATTTGGTGATTTATGTAAGAAAAAACACACAATCTATATCATATACATTTTATTATATTATATTTCTTTTTTCAGTGACTAAACTAGTATTATGTAAAGTAATGAAAAATGTAGCGTAATATTCTGGGAATCTATTAATATTAAAATCATTCACGAACCCCTCCCGAAGACTAGGCCTTATTGCAAATTTATCTTAAACTGTTATATGTTGACGCCATTTGCTGGGTAATTCAATGCCCGCGGTCTTAATAATGCGAAATCGTTCACCAATCTTTTTCCCCCGTTGACCTGAAATATCAACATGGGATTTTATTCTTTAATTCATGTACCACCTCGAGGGTCTACGTTTTTCCGATAACATTTTAGAAGGTGTGATGGCTTAGGAGTTAGAGCAGTTAGCTTGGAAACGGAAGGTCCCGGATTCAACCAGGCATCAGTTCCCGATTTCCTAGTTCAGGCTCCGTGGACATCATGAGTCAATTTGCTCCATTGTCATTGATTTTAAAAGGCTTTAAGGGACATCAATAAGATTTAATTATTAATGTATGCGACCGAAAAAATCATAATATCTAAAAGATGCGACTCTGATTTGACTTAATTGTTTTCAAGATTTATTTAAAGTAGTAACACTACACTAACTCCCTCTCCCTATTAACGCGCCTTGCTGATATCGCGAAAGCTTACAAATGCATTTTCACCAGTGTGGTAACCTAACACCAATCATTCAACCTATCAATCAAGGTATTGGAATGCCAAATAAGCAATATGACATTTTCTGTGGATATCAGATAAACATTGTTTGTTCATTCAGAGGTTCATTCGGTTCATAAAACGCATATAAACTCATGACGCTACGCAAACAAATTCATCATCCATTACTGTCAAAGTTGAAGAAGCGCACGATTAAAATGATGTCATGAAGTCGGTGCTAATCATATGAGACAATTTCGTGTGGAGTCGCACACGCAGCGGAATGACGAAGGTCACGTGATACACCCTGACCTAACATTAGGTTGGCTATGAAATGTCACACGTGTTTGCGTCGTTAGAATGTGACGCTACCAGTATGGCCTGCAGTCAATCAATTTCGATTTCTAGCGGGACAAGATTGGTACATCTAGTCATTTGGGTTCATTACGGTTTCTGGTGTCAATTGACTTTTGTCGTTTGATCCCTTACTTCATTAAACCTCCAATCTGGAAGATCACTTGAACATGTTGTCGATGTCTTCTTGACATTCGAATACGTCGGTAGATCTTAACAACCTAACCATGCTTCTACCAACGATTACATTGCAAACATACGATGATCGAATCTGGATAGGGAATCATCTCCGGTTCTAAGAATGTCAAACCGAAGATGTAACATCCAATGAATAGAAAAAAGTCTTGTAGATCAATAAAATACTAACCTATTCACTTTACTCTTGGGAATTACTAATCTACACTGAAGAATCTCATTTATTACAAAGGATTTATTTGTATATTGCTTTCTAGGCAATATCAGAAGAAATCAGTCTGAATTATGGATGGAGTAAGTAATATTTCAGTGAATTTTTTTCTCAGTTTACCAGTCTTTCAGCAACATCAATGCTCATAAGCTATCAATTGATTGATATGAGTTGACACTGACAGGTTTTTCATAGTAGTTTTAAGCATAAATACCGCTCGAATTCTACATTCATCTAACGAGAAGGCATATAGACTGTTTGACAAATAACAAAATGTATGAATGGTAAATTAGAAATTAGGATTACGAATACTTTGTTCATGTAAGAAAATAAATCTAGTTAACAGACGGAGAAACAGATGCATACTTACACATATGGCATGTGTGATAAACGCTCCTTTTGCTCGTTGCTCTTCTGTGAACAGATCTCCAGGGAATTCCTCAATGGCTGAAAAAAGGAGAAAATTGACAAAATATTATGCAATCTGTGTCGATAAATTTATACGTGGAAACCTAATTTGAACCAAAAAATAGGTGAAACATGGAGAAAATTTAATTTCTTTTTTTCAAAATTTTCAAGATTAGTGAATATCATTTCATACAAATGATTTTGTAATGTAATTTCATTTTTATCTGTTGAACTAGATACGAAAAACAGCGTGTCAAGTTTTTTTCTCTTATCCTCAAGCGAGGTTTTTATTTCCATAATTTCAATACATATTTACATTAATAACTCAATGATTGAGTGAAACATAACATAGTCTAAAAATAAAGTATATTCAACGAATCTCCCAGCTCACTATTATTTCATTTACTAACACATTCATATCTTTAAAAAAATATTAGCAACGACTTGAATTTAAAAAAAAAAGTAGGCCTATGTGGATAATAAACAGAACCATATTGCGCATAATTTATAATAATATTGAGGAGAGAACATTTCTTGTTTCCAATGTCCTTACCTACAACTAATATCTTTCATTGGTATATATATATATATATATTTTTGTAATAGGTTAAATATCAAATTACATATTATTTTCCAAAGTCACATGTAAAGTGCATTCCATAATGATTTGATAGCTTGTCGAATTTAAAGAATTTAATGGTTGGGAAGTCCCTCATCATGATTATACAAATAGAAGTTACTCATACATTACATTTAACCCTTTCTAAACAGTTATATCCAAAGGCTGATGAATATTAAAGTAAAACAGATTTTATAACTTCACTAGGCGTCAAAATGAACATATCTTGACGGTAGAAATTGCTTCAATGCAATATGCACCGTGCAGAGTATATATTTATTTTGATAAATCCTGAGCAATACTTATAGCCTTGTTTGTCAATTCTTGAAAAAAGAAAAGGCTATGACGCACCTTAGAGTAGCATGGGGTCAAACATGACAGACCTGCTTCTAGCTATCTCATCTCTAGTACGTTATAGCCTGGATCACATACAAGTGATCATGTATTATAACGGTCCCTCTATAATCAGTTTGGCCATAATATACGTTTTGGATGACGCACACGTCCCATTTATAGAACTACAGGGATGTATCAAACATAGAGTTCAGAAGATATTGAGCTGACAAGTATTGCTATATCATGTACCGAAAAACCTTAAACCTTATTTAAAATAAAAACACACACACAAAACAAAAACACGGATGCTAGCTCGAGACAAAATCTCCCCGTTGTTTTGTCAAAAAGAATCAAGATTTGCTTTCATCTTCCTTCCCAATTGCTGTCTTTTCTCAAGAATGAATGGTCTATTCAGAGCCATCAAGGAGTTAATTCATGAACTATAAAACAGAATTAGCGCACTTGTGGCTCCAAATCGACGACAATAATTACTTCTATCTATTTGAAATGGTTGCCATGATACATGTTCAACTGTAAAAAGGTATTTTGTATACAGAAAATACACGTCCATGAGTTTATTATGAACAAAAGTCATACATTATTTATATATGTTGAAGGCGATCTTAATCAGATGTAGAAGCACCACTTTCGATGGATCAAAGACTTTCTCAGTATACATTATTCTACCCCTCCCCCTTTCTGAAATCCTGCACCCACCATTGTACTCTATTTCGATGGTGTCAAATGAAAACAATACAAATGCCAGTACAGTGACATCATATAAAACAATTTCATTTTGCTACGTGCAACAACACATTAGTTGATAGACTTTCTATGTAAAAGCACAATGGCATGCTTAACTTGAGTCAACTGAGTACATGAACCGCAAGCCATTCAAATCTGCTCTGTCGAGAATGTTGACCCATTAGGAATTCCAATTAATCTAATTTTTCCTTCGATTACTTTAGACCCAGCTCATCAGAGGTGGCAAGTTCATGGTATGTAATAAGAGGATAATTGAACGTTTATATAATTTGTGGATGACTGGGGCGTAGCCTAATCCGACATTAAGAGGGGGCGGAGCATCTGAGATAATATAAGCCATTGCCCCCCCCCCCCACCCCGGTCGGGTAGGGTTTATACACCATGCCAAGCTAAGCATACTAAACTATGACCGAGAGTAGATGGGTGTCTTATACGTTTCGTGGTGCTATAAAAGCCCATGGCTACGCCCTTTCGTATGACTGCCCTACCCCCTCCCCCACCATCCATGGCATACCATGGCGGTCACGATCGGAACTTGACACATAAGCCATGTCCCACAGCTGGGTTCCCTGACCCATGCCGAACGCTAACTTTCCTAGTATCAAAGGTTCAATTACTACTTCCAACAATGACACGATATACCCATGGACCTACCTCACAAGATTAGGAGGAGACTGGAGGGGAGTGGGGGGGGGGGGGGGGAGGGGTGTAGGGTGTAGGTATCGTTAGATGATATCCACCAACAGATTTGTTATAAAGCTCTAGTCTAAGACGCTGTCACTAAAACCATGTCTACTTGGAACATAAGAAACCCAAGGAAGTATCATTCATTGACGATATGGCATAGTCCGTACAGACACATCCCGTCCAAAGATCGACGTCAATTACCCCCATTTCATGAGGACTAGCTCCTATTACTTCCGATTATACCAATCGAGAGGTTAGTAGTAAATTAGACAGAAAGTAGACTGCTTAGTCAAGCCAACATCAGGATACACCATTCCGAAGGATGTATTCTATTCAACAAAATCTGATTAAAAATGAAATGTTGAATGAATTTTTAAAAAGAAGTAGAAGATGGAATACATACGTTTAGCATATTTTGTAAATTTCATTTTTCGCTTTTGATGATGATTTTTCTCCACTTGAACATTCATAGAGGGATTTCAAAAGCAATTACGATTTTTAAGTGGTATTCACAAATCTTATCCGTGACTAGATAAAGTTCTGCAAATTGTAAATTGTTTTTGGTTGTTCCAATTTGTATGCAGTATTGATGATATCTAAGACGGTATTACATGGCTATAGATGACATTCATGAGAAGTGCAGTCTCTCCCACTCGCTCCATCTTCCCCTCTCTCTCTGCATTTTCCCTTGTAATACTGTTGCCCTTGCCCTTTTCTATACATACATGTAAATGTAAATTTCTGCCCCCTGGAAAAGTTCCCAGTGTGCCCCAACGAGCTTCATGACATACCAACTACCCCCTCGGTATACCAACAGATGCTAGAGAGGATCCCGATATAAAAAAAATCATCTAGGAGGGGGCGTTGCCCATTATGGAAGTCGTTTTTCCAGTCGCCAAACGCCTACGTATTATAATCTAATTTACTAGATTGCACATCACCGGCTTCTTAGATCTATTCAAAGTTAATGATAATGCTGCCCAGCATCAGAAGAGGAAATATTTTGGTCCGAATGTACATGACATTAGTCCCGCCAGGCCGGCCATAGTTGTAAGAAAACATGAGCTATAACTTTAGACAGTCGAAAAAGCAACGGTGTGCGAATTTACAGTAGCTGAAGAGGTTGAAAAGGCATCGAGTAATACCTGAATTATAAAAGATTCCAGCATTTGAATATTAAAGTTTTGTTGTATTTTGCTTCTTAAAGGGATAGTTGAGTTCTATTGCAGAGGGCGCTACACAAAATATTTGTTTGTGAGATAATGAAAAACTGAGTGTCAAATTTGAAAGAACATAATATTTAAATGACAAAATCATCTTGTTTGATCAAAATTGGTTCAGAGACGGCTGAAATAGAACGATTTCTAATACTTATGTACCACCACAAGTATTAGATATTTTGAAAAAATTGAAAAATACCGTTGAAAAAACGAAATAACGCCTTTTACGTCGTATTTCAGCCAATGCGGATGTTGTTTTTTTGTTGGCATTTTCGTGTTGCTTATATTACGCACAACCAGCCGGCCCATGTATTGTTATTTTTAATTAAACAATTAACGGTCACCGTGTTTTTTTTAAGTGGAGCTGAATTGGTATGCTCGTATTGGCTAAATTTTAAACATTTTGGGGTCTAAAATTACCTTCATAGCAATTGTAGGTTCTAAAAGGGCACTAGAAATGTCATAGATAAGAATAAGAGCAATAACCATGCACTTTGAAGGCATTTGCGGTCTGAAAACAGAACTCAACTATCCCTTTAATGATGTAAATGATTACCTCAAAATATCACCTAGATTATTTTCTTCTTTGAGAAAACAAGTATTGCAAGTTAACCATGTTCATCAAACTTGAAGTCCAAAATCTTCATAACATTCTTGTCTGAGTGAGAAAAAGAAGACGTGAGATCTGGCTTTAAAAGCAGAAGAAGTGACAATCTTTTCATCCGCTATTAGAGTTTCATACTTCAAATGATGTTTGCTCATACCCTCGTTGTTGAAGCACTGAACAAAGATTTATGAGTGGACTCACTGTGCCTCTTTGTCGTCTGCTTCGCTTGGTCGATTGGCGGGAAAGGAGTGAGTTACTTAATTTTAATAAATCATTGACTCGGACGTCCGCTCTCTTGATAAAAAGAAAAAATGAAAATTGTTCCGTCACAAAACATAAATGGACATAGAGATGAAGAATTAAGGTTTAAGGTTAAATTATACTACATATTGAGGCAATGTATCCTATCCGACAAGGTAGTCTGTTCTCTTATTATAGATTTATCATTGTCAATAAATTCACAGGGATGTCCTTGAGCAGATCGAGTATGCTTCGCTTGATTGACTGGCTTGTGCGATCTTTGATGCGACCACTACAGCGTGACGAATGGCCGAGATGAACACAGTCTGATAGAATCTTGTTCATGCCAATTAAGCTTGGTTTAACCTGACGGCATCCTCTATCGCTTCTATACATAAGGGAATGTTCACACAGCCAGCAGAGATCATTCATGTTGTACACAACTCTTTTAAATGAAATGTTTTGCTACTGCTAAAAATGCTATTAGAATTAGAAGATACACGAACGTTATGATCGACCACGTCAACCAAAGGAGATTATGATGGGTTTCTATCTTCTTCTATGGCCTTATGGGAGTGGGAAAGAATAGCCCGACCTACATTTGAATAGGTTCGACTGATTACCTAGAAATTTGTGATAACATTGGCATATTTATGATGTGATATGGTCACAGATGTGATGCTATATGTACGTTATCGTATCGCAAATAGTAGTATCATGGAAGAAAATTGTTTGATTGGTGAAGGTCGAGAAAATCATGCTCAATCAAACAGTAAATCCGGGTTATCAGCAAGGACTACTCGATAATTTATCTACTGCACGCGAGAATATTCCTAACTAGAGATTTGAGGTGTGAATCTCACAGTTGCATCAATTCTCCTTCTCATTTTATTACCTTGGTCTCCATCTCAGTCATGTTGTTTTTTTCTTTCAAACGTGGTATGGAAGCCACAAATAAATGTAAGTCTAATCAGCACCTCGAGCGACACTGTAAAATGTTTATGCTTCTCCTTTTAGCTGACAGCCGCTACTTTGCTGAGAGTAGAATGGTTTGAGTAATATCAAGATATAAAGAAAATAATAATGGCTCTTAATAAATCCAATCCAATCCAAAAAATATTTGATATAACGCCTTTTCTTGTTGTTACAAAGCGCTGTATACACACCGCTCCACAATGTAATAAAAAGACAGTTTTCCCATAATATATTGACATTTAAATCATAAACATGTTTAAGTGGTTTAAACAAACCTGAAACCACCTAAAAATATCTGAACTGAGAAGATGTGTGCGTAGGAGAAGGAGCGTGCACATCAGATGTGCGTGAGCAAATGTACGTGAGAAAATATGCGTACCGATATGGACAGTAATTAGGAACTGTCATAGTACCTCTCTTTCAGTTTCACATTCTCCACTATTCTCCCCCCCTGGTGGGTTGTTATGTCCATTGTACTTAAAAATGAAAGAGAGTATACGGAGTTATTATAAAGACACAGTAAAAGATATCCGTTTCTCGCCGGTTTATTATTTGTTTTACAGTGAGATACGGAAACAAATATATCCTGTTGATTTGCATTGAAAGTTTTATCGTTTTATAATTATGTAACATTGGTTGTGTAAGAGTCATGAGATCAATTTTCATTCCCTCTCGTGGCATATATTATTCCATGACCAGAATACCTTCCAAGTTCGCATGTCTTTTTTTAAAGAAAATCATTAGCATCAACTATGCAGTTACGAGACCAAGCACGGAGGCGGAATATGCATTGTTGCATACCGAATCAGTTTACAATTATCTCTTTCTCTTAAACCGCTCCGCGTGAGGTATAATGATCAGGAGAATAGACAAAAACAAAACATTTCTTTCTTCCCACGAACAAACTCGAAATGTCATCTCAAATGAGACGGCAAGCTCACTCCATTTTACCATCCTCAAGGCTTATGGAACTACGGGCAATAGTACAAATTCGATTTATTACAGCAATTTTGCGGCGCTATTTTGCAGCTCCTCGTATAGCTACTGACAATGTAATCTTTCAACATTATTCTTAATTGCTATCCACGAAGGGGTAAAATCTCATTTTGCATGTTTTTATAACAAACACAAGACACTTGGGCACCACTCTTCACAACTCAGTGGTATGTCCTTCAAATCATTTTAGTGGAAACTTGTAGGGTAGCTATAATTATATACAAAGTCAATTAAAACGAGTCTTGAATAAAATATACATGAATTTCATTCATGAAGGGCGTTCTTAAGTCGAAATAGACTAAAATAGAATAATGCATTGAAATTCAAGAAGAACACAATTGCATGTTTTCTGATAGAAGTGCTCAAAGTGTTTCATAAACACGAACTATACACCAAATAAGTATCTATTTGAATTAAATGGCTAAGCCGAAATGACAATAACAAATGAATTAAACACTATGCACTAACCACAACATTACAGTTTGATATGAAGCAAAACTAGAAATGCAATCGTGTCAGAACGATGTGCGTGCAATGACGCCGTGTGTCTACGTGTCAAACGAAAGAGCTTCTCTCGGACTATCCAGAGCAATTTGCATGAAGTCTGTAGCTTCTGTGATATTGGAGATAGGTAGGGCGAAAGAAAGGCATCAACAGTGACCTTGATGGGATGGTACTATGCCTACGAAGTTTGAAAGAAATTGGGATAGGGGAAAGAACCTAGAAAGGGCTCGCAAGCACTGCGTGCACAAACCAATGGGATTTGGTGCATGTTTGACATTGCAATCAAGTTCGTTGTGGGGGCCAAAAGCGTGAACCCGATATGCCCCATAGACAATGCGTGTAATGAATGGGCGGAAAACGTGCAGGATCTGTATTATGGCCGGAGTTAAATTGTTTTTTCTCTCTCTCTTTACGTCTCTTTATGGGCCGTATTTGGTATCATTAGAAAGAGAATTTCATGGTTGTTATTGTAAACCACTCTCTTTTTTTCTATGATAATCCTATCGAAACACGTGATGTAAAATAGATGTATAGGACAAAATGGCGTCTTGAATGGCCCCCTTGACCAATTTAAAAAATCCGGCCAAGAGGTGCCCTGCGTATTGGAACTCGGCATGTCACTGCAAATTTTCAAGGAAAAAAAAGGACGTTTAAGGGGCGAAAAGCAGTCTGAAAAAATGACGTCATAGCCGAAACGTGTTAGGTTCGGGCGGAAACTCGGCGGAATTCGTGTAGTGATCTTTGTTCAAATGCGATTTACTCACAATTTTCTGTGTGAACATATATAATACTTGGTATCATCCGAAAGGGCTCTTCATTGCGGTCAGTTTGACACCATTGTTAACTGCGCGCAATGTATTGCGCGCATTGAACGCGCTATTACGTAATCCATAGTAAATACATCATTTTTGGCGATAACTTTGCGCTGACATATTTGAATTTTACCAAACTTGGTAAACAGTTGTCACGTATATGGATACATATATCTGCCAAGTTTCATTGATGTAGGTATAAAGATCGCCATTTTAAAGCAAGTTGAAGTTATTTTGGAATTTTTCTCGAAAATGGCAAATTTGGAGGGCATTTTTCTCAAATTTGGTCAGTGTAAGGGTATATAATTTTGTATAAGGCTGGAAAGGGCATATCTTCAAGTATCTAAATCCAAAAAAGGGTACGGGTTTGCCAAGCCATTATGGAGATACGGCCACAGAAAGAAAGCCAATTCCCAGAACTTTAGAGGGCGCTATTTATGTTTTGCATAGTCATTGGAGCATGAAATTTGGCATGGCTATGTGCAATTATAAGATAAGGATAATGTGAGATTTAAACACAAAACGGAATTTATATGAGAAAGTTATGGCAGTTTTAGATTTTTAGGGGTCCATTTTTCAAGAATTTGAGAGATTTTTGACGGAGTCAGTTTCAGATTTGAATTTTGAGTACGAAGATGGCATTTTGAAGGTCAGGTCATACGTCGCAGATGAAAGAACATCTATTAGACTATCTAGAGGAATTTGTTAGAAGTTTGTAGAATCTAGGATAGTGGAGATAGGAAGGAAGACAGAAAGGCCTTAAAATGGACCAAAAACGGACAAAATGGCGCCTGGACGGTTATGCATGAGTGATTTCGAAAATCAAAGAATGTAGTGACCTTGATGAGATGTTAGAGACCATGCCTATGAAATTTGAAAGGAAAAGGACATGATAAAAGCACCGAACCAGGAATAACAAACACTACGTGCAAAACGAATGCGATTTCCTGACGATAAGGAACAGGAAAAGGAGGAAAAGGAGAATATTAATGGGGCAGAATGTGAACGAAAACAAGGCAATGACGAAGGTTCGTCATTGCAATGAACTGCGCCACAAAAAAACTGATACGGAAGCTACCCACTCAAAATAGTCCCCAGGAAGATGACGGTCACGTGACTATTTGTACCGATTGTATGCAATGTCACGGCCATACGCATCCAGGGCAGTGCTAGCCCCCCGCGATCATGCGCAGTGCATTTCTCACTTAGTACTCTTGGCGCTATAACCCTTAGAGAAGAAAGCGAATGATGGAATGAGTAATAATAGCTAGTTCACTGCCTGCAATCAGTAGGTCCATGCTATAATTTACTTACAATCCAAAGACCGTCTATCGTACATTTTAGAAGATTCCTTCTTCATTGCAATTTAAATGCAGCAGACCCTTTTACTTCAATTTTATTGCTCGATCGCACCGCCTCTATTATTATGCTACGTTTAAAACATACGGAATCTCTTATCAGACAAAATATCAAAGATTCTAGAAAGAGCAAAATGGCGGAGTGTACCATTATTCAAAAAATGCCAAGGCCTATATGATATATTCTCTAAAGAAATTTTCGATATTGTGTACCCACATTATATTTTAAAAACGTTACCGCGTCTTGTGTAGTTCTTACTAATAAATGAAATATCTCCTGAACTTTATTTTACTTCTGGACCAGTAGATATTCATCACGATGGAAACGTAGTATTAATCGAGGTGACTGTCCCGTGTGTGAGACCGGATGTATCTCATCCTAACATCAGACAGAAGAGGGATGGAGTGGCGTCAGTAGAAAGGGAGGTTGCTTAAATCTTCAGTCGAATTTCCTATCAGATAGTTTAGAATTGTAATTGGTAAATGTCTTTTCTTGTCCTTATCGGTAATCTGGATCACCGTTCATTTTTCTTTTACATTGTTTTGACAGAATTAATTGATAACTGAAGTTTGCATGGCATAGTTATCGGCAAATGTGTTCGGCACTTATCCCCGTACCCATCCCCGTACCCATCCCCGCCCCTCTTTTCAAATTATTTTCTAACGGCACTCGTGCGTTAACCGTTAATTACAATATAACTCCTCAGACAATACTTATTTCCTCTGATCCACTGAAGACCTATTGCAGCTATAATTCTTAGAAAAGTCAGGGAACAAAAGCGATCACCATTTCCGCTCAGCCCATGCAGGAAGGCGTTGGTAGCTCGTAAACCTTGTCTCGCGAGTAATAAGTACATGGCGTGATGCCATCCCACTTTACACAACCTCAAAACGAGATGCCCATAGATATGTCAGAGCCCTAGGTATTGGTAAGAATATCTTTTAATTTGGGTCAATGTTTTGATAGCCAGATACGATTATATCTATTGGATAGCCTCAACGGGAAAAGTGCTCAGAAAGAAAGAGAAGCTAATGTAAGAATGTTACCAAGTGAGAGAAGCACGAAGAAAATACATAGGACAAAGAGAAAGAGAGAGAGAGAGAGAGAGAGAGAGAAAGGAAAAGCTTGTTGAGTTAATATTATTATCGATATCAAATTTAGCATGTTTAGACTATGCCCTTTAATGAACTAAACGGGATTATTCTCATCACACAGATTAACAAATTATGAGCCATTGTATAGACTTTTGATCAATTATTGAGGAAAACATTTAAATACAATTTCACACATTATAACCGTGAATACATTGTGCATGCTTGGTTTTCTTTTTATTTCGGGATTAATATTCCACGAATGAAAAGGCTACTTAAATATAGCTGTGCAGAGAATTGTTATTATTAATGTGTACATGTACGTAAGCAGTGAGGGTTTATTCTGGGTACGACAAGATAACATCCATTTGATTTGGAGTCCTGTCTAGACATGAATTACGTGAATAGTTTTCATTATCTTGATTATATATGAAGCGAATGATGTTTGAGTTTTCAAAACTATAAATTCCTTAAGCCCAACTCCTCATTTACGGTAACAACAAGTGCATATTATCATCTTAACACTGGCAACAATATTGAAGCATATGCATCGAACGGCAAAATAGGAATATAATGGTGATAAATAACACTACATTAGGAATACTAAAAATCTTGTTCAGTAGCAGGATATCAAATAGGTCTATACAAAATATGAAAAGCAAAAATAAACAGGTTTATGGAGAATTAGAAATGTATGAAAATAAAATAAGTAAATAAATACAAAATTGCATCAAAAGACGGGTAAGGATTACAAAAACTAAACAAAGGACTTACATCCGAAGAAGGATATTTTCAAATGATTAGATTAATGCTTTGCAAGTGATTTTTTTTTAGAGCATTACTATTGGATTCTTTGAGACAAATGCAGCAGAATCATTTTTTCTGTTCGTAAACAAGTACCCAATGGTAGTGTGTGGTTAATAATTCAATCTCTTGGCAACATCCCATTCTATCTTTAGCTTTTGACAGAAATTTCAAAACAAACGCTTGTTATAGAATCAGGACCTACGGCTTTAAATACAGTGTTTTCTTTTAAATATAAATATAGGATCCACGTTTAACTGTTTAGAAAGAGTTCTAGCAATCAGTTTACACGCCGCAAGCCGAGACGAATATTCCCTTACCCTCGTTCTCGACTGCATTAAATTTAGCCGACATTCATGACAATTTGAATCGTCCTTGCTCAGCCGAAAAATCACAACCGTAGGCGGTCGTATTAAGTGAATTTTAAAAGTCCTCTTCTTTTTTTCCAAGAATTGGTTTGCTCTTGGGTGAATATGCAACAGTTGATTACGATTCCAGCAAATATCTTGACTCTACATGCCCCACGAGCACATGGAAGCAAGCAGGCAACGATCATTTGGCTTACTGTCAGCCACTTTTTAGACAGGTCACAGGTACATTATGAATCAGATGACCAAACGATAAAGAACGGGAAAAAGTTAAAGTAAAGAGGGACATTAACTTGGAACTCTTTTCTGAAACGTCCGTCACACCGATGAGACTGAAATTAGAAGTTACATACCTCGAATGGTTAAAGATTGATCGATTTGGAGTCGGTTTGGTGGTGTGACGGAGGTATCACCTATACTTCATTGACTAGCAATAGCATCCCAAAAAGCCTCCGCATAATTCATGCTCAGTTCTAATATTGGAGGGCTTTAAACTGTTACGATGTAGCAGAGTAACTTTCTTTTAAAAAACCCACACAAATAGGTATGGGACAGGCACAACTGTCAGAGGACACACATTATTCAAGATATTCATGTTGCCGTTTACTCTTGAGCATTATTCTTTGATAATACACAATTGGTCCTGTTCATTCAAAACAATATCATGACGACTCTTTATCCTCTCGATTTTGCTGCTTTGTTTGTGATAATTTTTTGTTTGTTAATGATCGTTGATGAAAGTAAATATGAGTGGCATGCTGGATGACAGGTAAATAAAAGGAAGGGTGAAATGACTATTAACATGCTGACCAATGAAAACTAACCTACATGTGAAGACAGAGAGGAGAAGAGAAATAGAGAGATGACAGGAAGACCGACGTATAAACAAAGAAAGAAATGTGAGAATGTTTGAAAGAAACGAACGTGCAATACATGGTGGTACATGTAGTAGTAGTAGAGAAGGAACATATCATCCATTGATGAAAAACGGGGGGGGGGGGGGGGGGGGAGGGGGTGAGTAGGGGAGGAGGGAGGAAAATAGAATGACAACAATGACGTCGTCTTAACTGTCTTATCCATCAAAACTTGCTTGTCTGCTAAAACATTTCATGGACTCTACTTTGCTCTTGTCAACTTCATGGAGAGAAGTAGGAAAAAAGCAACATTACTAATCTTTCAATCCAATTCTATTCTTCTACATTTACCATTATGTATTACTACCCTCGTATTTCGTTGCATACTTCATGAGCTGTATCCCTAGGACTCTCTTCTTTGTTCAGCTCACATCACGTGACCTTGCTGGTAGCGTTGCGTTCACGTGCAAATGATTGATGCTCGAGTTTATCCAGGGATGATGCCTTAAAGATTCATTTCAAGGGATTGCTTTTCTTTGAAGAAGCAATACACACACGGAGCTTCGAATAATAAACGATACTGCAATTAATAAAGGCTTAGTTCGGAGATACACCACCAAGATTGAACATACATGTTCGTACTGTAACCAAGTAAGATACATCAAAAGGCAGTGTGGTACACTGACGACGGATTATAAATTCTTTTAGAATGTAGCGAAATTTACAGCGAGCTTTAAATGATACATAAATGTTAATGGAATCGGTAAACAACAATCTGACAAAAGCTGCATTTACACTGCCAGCAAAATTTGTCGATTTTCTCACATCCCGGTGTTTCGTTGGTAGTTGCATAGCATTGTTGGCTTTAAACAATTCCCCACCAATCATTCCCTTTAAAATCATTCTTCGTCATTTTTCCAATGAATTACTAGCATATTCAAAAGTATACACTCATACATATCAATAATACCGCCTTCATCTCAACTACATTAGTCTGAATTGCTGTATCTCCCAGCTTCATCATTAACTTCTGGCATACAACACGCAAAAATGCATTTCAGTATCCCTGGATATGTACATTAGAGAAAGATAATATCATTTTCCTTTCTGCTTAAATTAATTTTGCGTAATACCTAATCACAACTACCACTTTTTCTCCCTTCACTTCCCTTGACAATTAACTCGCCCATGTTCTTTACTCATCATCTTATAACTCTCCCTTCTTGTACCATCTTTGGTATACCTAAATTTCCTACTCAAAATCTCTCTCTTATCTCTCTGTACCGCCTTCTTCATATCTATCCTTCTCTTTCATCGATCCCCAGAGACATTCATCTCTTAGGAAACGCGACTCAGAGAAAACACAGTTTTGTGTGGCATTGTTTGCAATGGCTTGCCCCCTATGGTCTTGCACCTTCTTTTATTCTGTTTGCGCAGGGTAATGGCGGCCATATCAGATTACAGGTGAACGGTGGCCTGAACTTTTCTTTGCTCGTCTCTCGAAGATATGAACATACCGGATCTACATCTAACAATTTTAAGTGTTGTGTCATACCGAGCTACGCCGGTGTACTATTGTCACAAAATATGTTATGCAGCTAAATCCGACAATATTGGCTTGTGGAGGAGGCCTACATGGAATAAATGGAGCTTATGATCCCGCGTAAGGTGGAAAGGACATATATCGACTGAGAGTAAAGAAAGGAAGAATAATCCCCACAAATGGTCATTGACAAGAGATATCATGAATGGCATGAAAACATGCATAGTTTCAAGAACGACAGTTGAAATAAAAGGAGCCTTAGGATAGAGTGTGCGAATGAGTTAATGTGTCAGAGAGAGACATTTAGATAAGGATCTACACTGGGTGGGTAGACAAAGAGTTTGGGTGACAGAGAGAGAGATATAGAGATTGAGATGCGAAAGTGAGAGAGACCAAAAAACAAAAACAAGATGAAGATAACAGGGAGAGAGAGAGAGAGAGAGAGAGGGAGGGGAGGGGAGTTATGTACATTAAATAAAATATATATTTGCCAACATTTACACACTTCTACTCCTTCCATTACTCCTAGCAAACCATCATTAATTTTAAAATGTGATAACGAGTGCGCAATCATGTGACATTGAAGCTTTACGGTTCCGGAGGGAGAGAAAATAAAGATGACCCGATAATAATACACCATCCTCGGGCATCCGGCTAGGGAGATGCCATGAAATGTTAAAGGTTCACCCTAACAACTCGCTAAAACCCTGGCATCTGTATCAATATCGCTAACCCTTGTCTTCTTCACCCGCGTTTCGAGAAGGGCTCGTAATCAACGAGATTTTACTCCGCCAATATTTCAGTTTCCTGCTTCGGCTGTATGCACCTGCTTTGGCACGAACGTGTGAGTTATGTATTTATGAAGCTATACCTTCCTCGTCTGTATCCCATGGCTCGGTATTGTTTAACTTGGTTTGACAAACCGTGTATAATGAAAAGTAATAAACCATCTACGCCACCACTACCATGATTACACATGAATACGTTGTGCCAAATATCTTATTTTTCTTCTTTAACGATATACATGACGCCCTCCATTTTCGTCTGCTTTCGTCGACCTCCCTCTCCCTCTCTTACTCTTTCTTCAACTCCCCCTCTCTCTTTACATATTCGATTGAATCCTAATTGTATTAACGGAAGCCGCAACCGCCACATTTGACGACATCGAAGCCTTCTTCTATACTATAGATTTAAAGCAAAATAAATAAATGAGGGCTTACTTGAAGGGGTACAATTCATCTCCACTTCGTGTACGCCGCTGGTAAAATCCGTAAAATAGTCCATGCCTGGACTTGATGTCTCAGCAAGCAAACGTCGTCGTAACTGACCGAGTTCTCCACCACCGGCTCCGACATCGTCGTAGATCTTGTGCTCATTGTTGGCTGCGAAGTCCGCTCCAGCATGATGCCTCTGACCACCAACTGTAATGAAGAATAAGGTAGGAATCATGGGTGAGTTTCACAAATATTTTGTTAATGAGTGTCACCTCTGGTTAACTTCTTAAGCAATTGACCAATCATAGATATGGCTGACAATATGCTTGTGTACAACGTACAAGACCAAGGGTGCCGAATTTCTAATCTCCAACATTAAAGGCTCCCAACTTTGAAAAAACACTCATCGCTTTTATACAAATATCCTCTTTATGAATACTTAAGGTTTCCGATAAAGGACCCAATCTTTTCTGAAATTTAGCCTTATTTTTATATTTGGTCTTATTGCAGTTCCTACTACATTCATATTATCAGAAATTCCATTCCAATCCCATCAATAATTTATGATTATGGAAATATATCTAATAGTATCCATTATGATAGCGATTTAGTTCTTTCCCTATGTGGTTATGTGTCTTATAAAGAAAGACCAATCAAGTCTCCTAAACAAGAATTAGAATTCCCAAAAATTAAAATATACATGTACATATAAGAATATAGTCTTGCGGCGGTTGTCAAAAATAGACAAGTTAGTGAAGAAGAAATGGTAAAACAACCGTAGGAGATACAAAAATCATTAGCATCTACTAGAATCACATATAGAACAGAGTTAAGTTAAAAATAGATAGACATAGAGGAAATAAACACTTGAGACAAAAAAATAAAACTCTAAAAATATCTTAGGAATGTTTTCCCGACATATCACTTCTATCTATCTTTTTCTGGACAAACTGGTAGGTTATGAATGTTACGTCAATGCCCATGGCTACAAGTAACGGACACCTAAAATGAGACTGCTTTTACATAAATTACCAGCTAATTTTTGGGACTGGATTGTCAAATGCAAATGAAATTGTTGTCTCCTCAGATTCAAGGGCAAAACAAAAAATGCTTTCTGTTGTCCGTTGGCTACTTCTCCGATAAAAGAGAGCAACATTTCTGAAAAATTGCGCGATGCAGGTGCACAAACGCGCTACATGAGCAAAGCATTAGTTATTCCCCTGTTTTCAGCAACTCAAGGCAGGGAAAATCGAAGTAGTCAATCGATATCAGGCCAATCTCCTTCCATTAAATGTTTTCCACTGTGTCGCGTTCTCGAGGCTGAACGGACGGCAGTGCAGTCATGCTGAAAACATGAGCTCAGGAAAAGGAAAGGTCCAACCAAGGGTATTTACACGTGATTTGCGGGTAGCTTGGTCCTTCAAACGGGGGCAAGTTCGGTGAAAAGGAAAGGTAGCTTATCCATTTGACATTGACGGAACTTGTCTGTCATAGCATGACATGTCAGAATCCTCAGTTTGTAATTGAATATATTTTCACCATGAGTCGACAATAATTAATTTACCTGGTTAAAAGAGGATATTAACCTAAAAGTTATGTCTAATTAGTGGAACAAATATAATGGTAAAATCTGCAATGTCCCTACGCGAATAGAGTAAGAAGTACATGATACCACGTTGGAAAGCTAATTTCATGTCCTAGATCTGGGAATTATCTAGGTCGATCTCCCACCTGATGAATTATTGATTGAAGGAAATATAGATTAGTATTCACATTGGGACCTTCAACTCAAATATCTTTACGGTGTTTCCTGCCCATGCGAATAACCTTACCGCGTCGAGGACACACCTCTTCCCTCGGACGCTACATGGTATTGCAGGAGTGACAATAAAACAGTGCACTAGATATTTTAATTTTCATCCATTTCTCTCACTTCAGTTGAAATACGACCTTCTCACTTGTAAAGTTGTCAGCCCTACGGCAAGAACATACCTGTAGACTGCTTTATCCCTTTAAACATTTACAGAGTTTTTGACTGATGAGTAGGAGTGCCTTTTGAGTAAGGGTGGAGAGGGGGGGGGGGGGGGGGGGGGGAGAGAAAGAGAAGGAGAAAGAGTTTGAGATGGCAGGAAAAGAAAAAGAAGAAGAGCAAGAGAGAGAAAGAGAACACTTCAAACTATTCAATTCCAACTTATAAGGATCCTGAGAATCACTGCAGAGACATGGCCAGGGTGTGTTTCCAGGAACACTGCATTAAGCGCGCCAAAACCCCTCATATTCCATGGCGTGAAGCATAAATTATACACACAAGACATTTAGTTAAGTGAAATACTAAGAAACTAAGATTGATCGGCGTTTAACACAGTAACTGTTTAGGTGATAAAAATGTGATGTACTTCTGTGATTCGAATTACGCGTTTTCATTGATCACTACTCAAAATCAGAATTAAGGGAGTGGGTGTCTAGGGAACACATTCAGCCTCTGCCCCCTTTTAACCAATGAAGCAAACTGAAATACACAAAAGTAATATGTGTCCCTTCTCAAAATTCCCCCCAAAGGCACATAATAATTGTAATAGCCTTTTTCTTCCTGTAAAGTTTCTTCTTCAAAATTGTGCCCTTCTCCTTCTTACAAAACCCGGACCCGCCCCTCCGTTAATGAGGACAGATGCATTGTGGTAGAGCCTGGCTAAAGAAACAAAATCATGCATGTATTATGAGTATTTCGTAGAATGTAACACTATATTTCCGCCGGCAATCCGTGATATTAATCAAACGATCATAAAAACCCACCACAGGATGCCTCTTCACAACCTTCTGCCTACTGGTTCATGCAGCGTGTCATATTGTCCTTTGTTTTCCTTGATCATTTTGTTTGTGTTCGACGGGAGAGGCCACATGGTCATACAACAATCACTTTAGTAAATTATATGCATCACAGTCACAGTAGGGGGTAACGACCTATGACTTGAAGCATATCATGCATGAAATGTAGAGTGACATCATACCACAGGAGCACGCAGGAAGGGAAAACGAGGGTTTCCCCCTTATTCTCACTTTTTGTTTTGTATTCTTATATAAAATCTAAAATCATACTTAGGGGATTAGAAAGACAAGAAGTTATTTAGTTTTAAGCACTCGATATGTCGCCTTAAGACGAAACCCGTCCTTAAGTATGGAGTTGGCTTTCTGAATAGCTACTGTCTACCCAAGATATGAAACAAGTGAAATCTTCATTGTTTTTAAAAACTTCTTATTCATCGCGAAATCTCGTTCCTCTGGCTTAATTTAGTGCACAGGAAATAGAGCTACCTAATTGTGGCATACATGTTAGACCCACAAAAGGATCTGAAAAAAATGTGATAACATTTCTCATTTAAGATTTTGAAGAGCATGTAGAGAACGTGAGAACATTTTATTTTTTCTTATTTGCCTGCAAGGTTGTCCAAATTTATCATACTTATTTAGGCGTACCTACAACAGGGATTTGAGGAGCGACTGGTCGTTTCTTGAGCTAAATCTGATAAATAAAAAGGACTACTAATGCACTCAGGAGAGACACATTCTCATTTATTCATACTTCTAAGAAGATGACACGAACAAAAATGCATCCTTTCAAAATTTAGGATAGGAACGTCTAAAATCATCAAGCACGCTGTTTCACTAAAAAATATGTTACGGCACCATTGCTATTCATCAATCTTTACACCACAAGAAGAAAAAAAACGAAACAAGCATCCACTTGAATTTTTGTATGGAACCTTACTAACTTTGATATAATCGTTTGAAACTCGAAGGTCTTTGAATGCAGTGTCATTATCTAGACCTATAGGTATACACAATTGAAGTGGAAGGCCCCATCCTATCTCTTAACCCCCTTCCATTACCTCCCTATCGACTAGGACACCCTTCATGATTGATGTGTATGTCAGACCTTGTCAGGAAGTGAAATGCCGAGAGTATAGGAGCGAGTTTAGAGTCACCGATCTGCTCAGCAAGATATCAATTTATTCAGAGTTAAATGGGCCAGCACTCTACATCAACACACAAGACGAGAAACATACAGAATGGATCTTATACCAATACTCTTGATACATACAGCTTCTTTACCATAATTCGGCCGACAATTCCGTCCTACTCTATCAACTAAAATGATTAAACTAGATCTGGTGAACATTTACCATCTTATTTTATCTATTCTTATACTCCATGTTATGTATTCTTACTACTCATCTTTTATGTCGTCTTTATGGTCAATAGACTTCAAGTTGGCACATTTATTGAAAACAAACTTTACAACATGACTTACTTTCAGTATGACTTACATCACAAGATTATTTAAATAGACTTTTAAAACACCTTTCGTAAACTGGCGCTGATACTTAAATCTTCGTCACACTTTGCCACAGCATATTTCAATTATTCGAATAATCTACACAAAATAGCGTAAATCACTCTCGACCTCCAATCACCACGCGACATACGATTCCGTGTCGTTCGATCGGACATGTCAGCGAGCTCGGTAGTATGCCGTCGGCTCTGACTGACTTCCCCATTGATCGCAAGGTTTCCGCCATTTTGGGTCTTAAAGATGCCTTCAGACACCAATCAACATGTCGAACCCTACACGGGACAAAAACTGTCGGAGACGGGTCAGTCGGAATGCCTTCCAAGAACAGTGAACTTATGTCAGAGTATAAGACATTGAAATGAACAAACAGCGATCAATCGCGCCGCCATTTTGTTTTCTTTATATGTCAACGGACACTAATCAACCATTTGCTTGTTTCCGCTCCTAGGACTATAGGTCAGTTAGACCTGCGGTGAAATGTATATTCATGATTTCACGCTGCACTCACAGGGGTATTTTCCAAGGATGAAAACAAGAACCTTTTAATTGCAGATGACTGATCCAAACAGTTCATTGCAAGAGGGCATCTAACACAGTCAGAAGCCATGTATTCATGCTTGCAAGACAAAAGTTTGACATTTAAAAGTTATCAAGCATTTCTTCATTCACTTTCTTTGATGAATGAATAATATGCACGAATACTTTAATTGTGGAAAGTCCATTATGTATCGGCGGGTACAATTATGTATTAATTTATTTCAAACAAATTTTTGTTGGATCGACTGCTGACTTTATGATCCACCAGAGAGATGGAGTTTACAGTCTAATGAAAAGGTGATTTCAATTTTCGTGACCATCAAACTTAGCCTACGTTCATATCTTATGAAGACGAGAGCATATTTCTACAGAAAAAATACACAATAAAGAAAGTCAGGCACGTGATTACTTTTGTCTTGTAGTACCTTAACTTTGTAAGGGGCTCCCCGTAGATTGAAGCAGAAGAGTTAAGTAATGGATTTTCGCGCCTTTTTCATGCGAATCGCTAATGGGTAGGTAGCGATGAAATCGTAGATTGTTGTTTTAACCTGAATTACACAAATCCACTCTGGGAATCTGTATAAACATAGGAAGCGCACGCAGTTCCCCGATGGATTCGTTCACCTCGATGTAGAGTAAATGCCATAAGGTAGCTCAAATCTGGTGAATGCTCTTTTCGTTATCACCCCCTTTATCACTTCTTCAAGAACTACGTTAAACCTATTTTCTGGATTATCTCGAATTACGGCGCTTGTTTGGATTTACGAATTTACTTTTTCCCACGAAAGTACGAACATGATTATGTCAAATAATCAAATAGCTATTCTGTTTATTACAAATATAACATAGATCTACCATTGTATTGGATGGATAAACAAGAAGTTAACAATTATCTGCATTTTACACCGATTATCGAGAGATGTCCTAAAGGAAAATAGACTTTCTACTTTCAATTAGGGCTAGTCTAACATAATTTTTTTCTAAATGTACAATGGCGATATTTTACAAGCTTATCTTATCCGTAATTTAGAGATTTAAAATCCTCATACTATTTTTAAAAATAAGTTGTATGTCGTTAAATTGGATGAATTTGTATTTTTTTTAGAAACTAAGCATAATAACACTAGTAAAAGTTCCTTTTTTCCAAGTAGAGTAAATAGTTTGCGATCTTTATAGCGTGTGTAAATAATATGACCCAGTAGATGTACTTGGTGTCTAATATGACTACACAAAAAGCAGGTTGATATAGGAGCTTGAAAAAAAAGAAAAGAAAAATAAAACCAAGCGTATAGCGGAGGAGGAAGATGAAGAGGTATAGACAAACACAAATATAGCTCTTGATCTTTAAATAGTATTCTGTCCTTTACAAAGTGATCTCATCCACATAGTGAACTCATCACATATATATCATGCATGTTATTGTAAGCATCATGTTACTGAGACGTTGTTTAAAGAGCAGGTTGAGTTCTGGGGAGAGGTGAAAAATAATTTGTGAGCATTATTATGCGAGTGTGGAAGACGATTAGAAGAAAACAAAAGTTCCCTGAAAAGCATGGCTCTTCAAATGCCTTTATATTCTAAAAATGACAAGTAACAGCTTAAAAAGGAGGCTCTATTTTTATGCCACATGTTTGTGTAGTCCCATATACATCTGTCTGTATACAGTGCCTGTTACTTAACCAATACTGGACCAAATTTCTTATCATTTTGATGACAGAAGAACCTTGCAGTACACACCCATACTTTTTCTGATCGATTCCACACCGTTTCTTTCACAATGCAATCGCATGACCCGAACTCAACTGTATCTTTAACTTTACATGCTTGTTTACGAAATTCGAATTTATGCTAACTTGAGCCATGTGTGTTCGACAGTATGTTTTAAAATGTGTCAATTCTTATTCATGATTCATTTATGTTAACTCTATAATTTCATCATTTTACTTTGGTAGTGTATTAATCCTATCATTATGTTGCATTTAGTCTGTAAAGTAAATTTTGAAGAAAAAAAATATAAATCAAATATTAAAATATCGAAATAAAAAAATAAAAAAATAAAAAAAATCCATTAATCATTTTCATCGCCCTCATCTCTTTTAGTATTTACAATAACATAATTCTATTCAAAATTAATCCAGCCTCTTAAATCAGTTTCAAGCCATTTGATAATTCTTGTCTAGAAAACAAAACAAACATAACGCAAATAAAACTATAGCGCCCACATATTACAGAGAAATTATGTTGAAGAAATGATGGACGCGGCAATGATGTTCATCTTATTGATCTGTTGTTTAGACAGGCCCCTTTAAATCTGTAGCGTTCAAGCTTGATCAGAAAAAGAGAAAGAGAAAGAGGGAGAGGGAGAGAGAGGGAGAGAGAGAGAGAGAGAGAGAGAGAGATATATCGATATCAAGAATGGAAGAACCTACAAGAGAAAGGGAGATACAAGGACTCAATAGGACATTCCGATATTGCAAACTCCATTTTGTATTTCCGACACCAGTCCTTTCAGCGTGTTTAAATAAAATAAATTATTCCAATTTCATGATTAAATCTTTGTTCTCAGTACTTATTTGACGATTTTCATACAATGTATCTTCTGTGGAAATAATGGACATATTAGGCAATAACATTCTCGTTAATATAAATATAATATGAATCTATATTAAATGTTAGCCTGTAAAGTCTAATTAAGAAAAAGGTGAATGTCCCGAACGAAACAAAATAATTGCTAACATTATTAAAGTAATAGATAACATAAATATTGTTAACTTCTACATACAGTAAACGTCTATTCAAAGTTATTCGCCTACCACGATAAAGTAATATCAATTCACCATCCCTGACATCTATCATATCACCTAACCTCGAACTGTTAAAATGAAGTCGATGTCATTTCTTCACGTCAACCAAGTCCCAATCCACAAGAATCCCATGACGAATAGGCTTACCACTCTCTTTTTAAAATGAAACATGCATAATTTGTGTTTGGGTAGGGATGAAGTCCCCAGACCTGATTTCCAATTTGTTGGCAGCGGGCGCGTCCATGTGATGCGGGAGTATGATACGACAAGCGACGCTAATCGCCTCAATATTTCATCATTCCCGACCTTTTGGGATCCCCTGCTGGTATGTGGTGAGCATGACCAAGATGGCGTGGCCGTCACACTCTGGTTTGGCTTTTACGCGCCATTCTCTCGATGATATCGAGCAGTGAGAAGTGAAATGTAAAGGTAAACAAGATAAACTGTACAACGGTAGGTTCTACCAGTGCAGAAAGCGGGTATTTGTATCTTATGGTTATGGTTGGTATTGTGAGCAAACAAGGAAATCAAAATGTATATACACATGTATTAGCTGTATGGTTAAGCTGTTTTGTGTCTTCATTGTGGCATAATTTATTTTTTTAAATACTTAAGATGCACATTATTTCTTTAGGTAAGTATTACCCGATATCATTAACGTTTCACCAACTGGGAAACTGCACTCCCTTATCTAATATCAACCAATCCTTTTTGGTTTAATGGCAGAATTTAATAAAGTTGACATGTCAACATCTCACTGCAATCTGCAGTTGAGCTTTTGCTGCGCCAACTTGCTCACAATCATATGCATCTCTCATAGAGTCCGATTTACATCTCAACGATTGCTTCCTACATTATTGGAAAGGAATTGCCCCCTTGGTTCAGGATAAATTACATCTTGGATAGCACAGCTCGCCATGCCAGCGTAGGCCTACAATCCCACAGTGATTGCAATCCAATTACGTTTCTTGTAAAGGTAACGAATGAAAATAATGTTTGTTGACAAGCCAGAGGTAGACCAATGATTTATATCGTAGAGTGACCGGTATGATTTTTTGATTGTTCCTTTTGTGACGTCACCCCTAGCGGGTGAATCCCCAAAGTCATATCTTGCAGATACAACCCATTTCATTTGACCTCTGCTTTTCTAGATATCGCAGTATATTATGATCCTCATCTTCATTACATAATTATATTAGCTTTGGAACGGAGAAGACAATCTAGGGGAACAGAATTTGTCTTTAAATCTCCCATAAAATGAGAGTCCACCAAAAAGGTTTGTTCTTCAATACGAGAATTGTGACAAACACAAGACAGAAATAACCCGTTTCCACTCGCAGTCATCACCTAAGATAATAGCATATGATTTCGAATAATAAATAATAGTAATAATAATGTAACTTATACCGCGCCAAATCCACTCTGTGGAGTGCTCAAGGCGCGTGTAAACAGGAAAAACGATCAAGACTTGAAAAGGAATGTTTTGAGATGAGTTTTGAAAGAATCAGAAGATAAACATTTTTTGATGTCTTCAGGAAGGCCATTCCATAATTTAGGACTAGAGTATGCAAATGATCTTTCCCCCCACGTTTTGGTAACTTTGGGGGTCACAAGAAAATTGGAAGTGGATGAGCGTAGAGGTCTTGCAGGAGTGTAGTTTTGGATTAGAGAGATAAGGTATTGAGGAGCAGAGCCGTGAACGCAATGAAAGGTAAGCAACAAAATTTTGAAAACAATGCGATCTTTTACTGGGAGCCAGTGTAGCGACTGCAAAACTGGGGAAATGTGGGTACACTTAGTAGTCAGACAAACAATACGAGCTGCAGCGTTTTGAAGCTTCTGGAGTTTGGACAGTAGATTCTGGGGTAGATTGATTAGGAGGGCATTGCCAAAATCAAGACGGGAGGAAATCAAAGCATGTACTAATTTTTCGGTGGCAGACTTGGACAAATATTTACGAATAAAACCGATATTACGCAATTGGTACCTTACTGATCTGCAAATATTCGAAATGTCATGCAAGAATCCTTTTCATGCCCTTTCAAGCTTTCTTTCCAAGATCATTTCTTAACCTCTGCATATAAAGTGTATTAGAGACACGTTTTTAAAGACTGTTTCCTGGGGAGGCTTATTTCCACGACGACATGTCTTCTCGTTAGCCATTTTGCAGAGAGCGTCCCCGTACGTAACAAGCCCTTGTCTTGCAGAGTCAGTGCTGGTCTGTCTGCTAGCCATCAAACAGATAATGGAATTTCAATGATGAATTAAGCCATCTATCTAGCGTGTTTAGGTTTGAATGATGGGCCAGAGTTCCTTCATGACATTTTCCTGCTGTGCCCCTTACACATGACGCCGGGACGGCCACATTTCCTAAAATACCCGGTCGTAAAATGTTCATCCTTCTTGTGTTATATTCCAAATAGGTCGTGGTAATTCCCAGACTTCCCAAGCACAGTCATTTGGCAACGCTTAGCACGATTCCAATTTAAACTTAATATTGGATACTGGTAGTATGGTGTTTAAGTTTGAAAGTAATTCTAAATTTTTAATCATGAGTTGTTTGGATCACCAACACATAAACAAAATGAGAATGTATACTAGCAACTAAATATACTGAAAACTTACTTTTTTGGTAAATACGTCGGTGGTCGGACCTTAGTTTCCATATTTATTTTCCTCATTAGCCATTTTCAAAAAGCTCCTATCATAATCGTTAAGGAAACATGACTTTTCTTTAACGTGTAGTGTATTTTTCATGATAGAGTGTATTTCTCGTCATTACGAGAACTCGATATTCCTTACATTTTCAACATTAGTACGTACAAATGAAAGAGTCTCAATATCACCGCTACCGTAAAATAATTTGCGAAATGTCTGTAAGTGAATCTAAAGCAACATTTTAATAGGTAGGTTGCTTCAAAAAGAAAAATGTAAACAAAAACGAAAATTCGTCAGAAATCACATTTACTGAAACGACATGAATGTTCTACTGCACACAATGCGGTCGGGACGACAAGCTCATTCTCGCCACTATTACTCAGTTATTACACATTTAAACAAAAATCTTTTGGCAGGGATCATCTATTTGTAGTCCTGAGCAGTAAATAAAATATGCTTAAATCTGTGTGTGTGTTCTTCCATAAATTTCCTGAACTTTTGATTGCCTATAGCCTGTAAAAGATACCCAGTCATCCCTGAAATTGTATTGTGATATATGAGCGTAGAATTAAACGACCAGTGCGGCCAATGTGCGGCTCACAGCTTTACAAGAAAACCGACGCTTTCCGGATACGGGCACTTTAGTAATCACCCATCCTCATATTCCCTGCTCCAACATCCAGGGTTTAACTTAACACTTTACATGCTACACAAATATTCTCCCTGTACTACATTGTATTTATCAAGGGTTATATTTATATAAAATCCTTCGAGAATATTTAACTGTTTCTAGCGCAAAGTTAATGTTAAAAGGGTTGTCATGGGCCTAATCGAGACCGGATATTTGATAATTTTGCAAAGCCATTGTGTTTAACAAACCAATACTTCTGTCAAGAGGTGTCTTTTCTTTTGTGCCAAACTACACGTGTGGCAAACTAGTGACCTTGCAGAGAGGCGAAGAAAGCACCATTAGTCTTAATCTTATGAACAGTTCTTCCCACAAGGCACAACAGAGGAGATCTGGCAATGACGACGAAAGTCTCTCTCATGCTTTCAGAACGATGAGCAAGAGTCAATATTGGACAATGATCGATGGTCACCATTTGTACCATAGTGCATTGGAGAGATCCTAGTTCTTGCTCGTCCGTTTCAAAGACATAAGATTAATCACAGAGTATCCATAGTCTCAAGGATAACAACATTCCCTAGATGTACATATACTTGTGGTGATCCAGTCATTTACATTCATTCTTAGTGACTATTCTGCGGGGAAGCCCTGAATATTAATTTAAGGTTCTGTTTTAAAGAGTGAGCAGATTTTGAAGAATTTAAAAGTTGCCCAATTTGTGTAAAAGAAGGACTCAATTATGTAAAAACAGCTTTATCCCTATTTTCAATTAATCAAGATATCATTATGGCTGTTTCATAACCTGGTGATCAAAATGCGTGTATACATGCTGTACAGATTGTATAAAAGCTCATATGGCTATCGTAACCATAATGTGATTGTACGAATCAATATTCCAGTGACAATAATGGTTGCATGGTCAATTACTTCAAAACAACCGCTCCCCCCAAAAAATACAACAACAACAACACGAATTCCTATATCTAACCACTGACCCAACTCTTTACGTACACAGAACTTAAACTAAACAAAATATCAACCCCATTGCAACCCAAGCAATAATCATAAACCAATTCATGAAAATGGTAAGGAAATAATCCTAGAACCAAATTTTGAAAGACCAAAACATCGGATCATCTTTTCTATATGATTGTGTATCATTCAATTTTATGTCTTCTAATATGTTTCTAAATCTATGTTTCCCATTCTGTGGTTTTAATTTTGAAAAATATAACATATTTTTCTACACATGTAAATTGATGGGCCTAGACCCAGATAGTACTTATATTGAAAAAAAACAAAAAAACAAACAAACAAACAAACACACAAACTCATACACAAAGATCATTTGAACACTTTTTCATTTTAAGGTTTACCTTAAGATTTTTTTTGTTTGTTTGTTTGTTTGTTTGTTTGTTGTTTTTTTTTTAGGCCGCCATCCTTGTCAAGCTTTGCTTATGATTGCGGTCTCCTGCACTTTTCCAATAGAAAAGTTCGGATAATACTTTAAATTTATGATTATATGTTATGGAAATATTAAGTTTTGTTATTATGTAAAAAAAAAATTTGACATGAAGAAATTATTCTTTGTTTATGTTGTATTATACATTACATTTATATGTTCTTTGTTATTCAGTTATATTTTATATGGAAAAAATGCAGAAATCAAATCAAATCAAAATGAGAAAGAAGGATTAGCGTCGATTATGCCCTTACAGGAGGCTATTGCCCCACCCTCACGAAATTAATTATGTAAAATGCATCCTATGCACCTTATGATTTTGATTAATCAAAACACAGGCCTAGGACGGATCGACGCCATATATAGACTTAATGAATCACATCAAGTTTTATTCATCACGGAAAATTGACCAGTGATTGATAACAACATATCCATCGAAAATGAAGGCAGAATTTATGGTGTAAAGAAATAAAAATGCCATCTGTCGAATTCGTAGTATTCATATATCATATATATCTGATACGGGTTTCCTGTTCTACTTTTCAGGTAAACCTATAGTTAATGTCAATCACTGCTTCATGATACAAGGTGCTTAACACAATTGGAGCGTGCACCCATTTTCATTAAAAATCACTGAGCCAAAAAGGCAAATAAACCCCTGCATACTGACGCAGTGGAAATGGAAAAACACCTCCCACAAAAACCGTGAATATGTCAGTATAGGCCAATAGCTGGCATTTTCTTTTCTTCGACTACTGAGCAAAACGTTCGATGGTTGCGAGAAATTCGACGATTCAATAGCCCAGGGTAACCGGAAATGTTTTTCTGCAACTGTTAGAGGGCATGTAATTGCAGATGAAGGGATAAAAAAAAAAAACAGCCTGTCGTGTGTAAATGATATTAGTGAGCGAAACTAGCAGAAAGCGGGCTTGTTTAATGCACTTTGACGTTATCAATCAAGATCTGTAAAACCCGTTTTAAGCCATGATGTGAACGCCAAAATGTTAAGGCGCCATACAAATTGCGAACCATAAAAATGTATCTCGCTTTGGTACATGGCTATCCAAAGGAATGATGAAGACTTGTTTAAGTTTAGATATCAAAATCGTTTATGCATTTGAGTTTTCTTGTCATAAAAGAAAATATTTAGGAATGCTCCGAATCATTCTTAATTACAATTCTAAGTTTTTATAAAAAGTCTGGAATTGGAGAATTCATTTCTATTCGTTCCTTCATTATCATTATTGCAGAATCGGGTCTCAACATTTCGGCTTTCCAATTGTACATGCAACAAATTTATTAGCAATTTGTAAAAATAGAAGCCTTTTCCTCATTTTTATTAGAATTTTTCAAGCCTTTTAGAAAGGAACCAGCTTTCTCAAATAGGTAGATCTAGAAGTTAATGTCAGATATCGAACTAGCATTTAAAAGAACGGTCAACTATTATTAAAGAAGCTGATAATTCCTTATATCGCTTCCTTCAATGATAATCTCACCTGAGAAATTATATTCACTGTAGAGTATATACCCTATGTGAGTATAGATTGCAGTATATGACATCTTGTGAAGTGAGAGAAAATCGCTTTCCAATCATTCACTAGATTGCAACATTCCAGAAACCAATACAACCAGGCATCTCCATTCTAAAATCTTCACAGTGATTTAATCTGCTTGATTGCCCATTGCCAATCAATAACGCCTCTCAGAACATCATCAGGTCGCTTCATCGATCTCGAACTACCTAGAAATTGTATTCTTAAAAATTCTCAATAATACCATACACCGGAAACAAATGTAATCGAATCACGAAGTAGAGTTGTGATTAAACACAGTGCTATTCTCGCCCTCTCCCTTCCCCCTCCCTCTCCTTTCCTGTATATCTCTCTGCCTGACTCTTTCTTTTCTTTCTCTCTCTACTCTTAAGATAGGTTTTTATATGCTCTTCATTTTTCCTTGTCTTTTTTTTTACCTCCCTACTCTCGTCTCTCTCGCTGTTACACTCTCCTTCCCCCTCCCTGCCTGTCAACATCTTTTCAGTTTGACCTTTTGCCCTTATCTAATTACTATTATATCATCCTCTCTTCCGCACGCCTTCTCTCAATCTCCATGGATTACTAAGTAAATACATATCATATAATTGAATATATAATTGCCCAATGCTGCATCGATCTGCAATACAAACACATTACTGGTATTAACATTAATCAACAAGATTAACGAAGGTCTCTTCACAAAATTACTCCCTCATTCATTCCTCCTTTCACTTGAAAGGTAGGTGTACCATATATTTTTTGAAACATAAAACACTCTAAGATAAGAACCATATTTCTTTTTGGTCATAAATCAATGTATGAAAGGATAAAAGTATAAAAATCAATATTTTAAAAAATATATTTCTTTCATGAACAATGAGACAGTATCTGCATCTTGAATCCTATCCATTTATTCAAATTGTCTAAATCGTTCAGAATTTATCTTTATTATGCTGCCATATTTCCTTCTAAATTACATCGTAAGTATCTTGAATTTGATTTCTTACAAACCCCGAAAATGGCATCTGCTCTAGATACTTTGATGATTTTCATGCATTTACAATTCATTTTCCAATAACACTTCTATTGACGCGAACAGTGTCTCTAGTTTGTGATTTACACCTTTTTTTTTAACGTATTGAAATATTTTGCTCAATTGACTGTGAGTACAGATGATGGCTCAGTGAATCCAAATAGATAGCTTCTTGGAACGCAGGTATAGTCAGTCACTCATGTTTCCTCTCATAAACATTAAGGCATTGATACGCATGCTTGAATGCTTTGAGTATTGCAGAGTCATGTCGACACAATCGTATGGTAATTTGTTTACATCGTCAACCTCACTAAAGCATTATGTGGCTATAAATATTATTCAATTGCTTTCACATCCCTTCCCCTGTCCCTGTAATGTCCGATTAATCTGAGTACAGGCTGTGATAAAGATTAAGTTGAATAGTAGTTAAGTGATTGCATTTGGTAATAAAAATGTCTCAAAGTTGTTCATAAGTTAGTTTGTTGACGAGAGGTTGACTCAATCTTGTTGGAAAATACATGCACGAGACGCAGAAATGGGAAAGAGGGGACCACACAAATATTTGGTATGAACGTTTAAGTCCAACCCGTCAGGTATTTCTCGTTATAATTCGAATATGAGAGCATTTGAAAAGAAATACTTTCGGTGGACATTTTTACGATGGTATTCGTTCGAACTAATATGAAATTAATTATAGTGCTCAAAATAATTTAATCTCGTGCGTTGTTTTCACCTTTACCAAAACTAAGCCTTTTAAATGAGAAGCGTTTGTAAAAATATCTGTAACGAAAAAGAATTAGCCACCATCTCTACAGGTCAATTCACTCTACAAAGATAACTTTTTTCTGTACTAGACAAAAATAATACATTTGCAGTTGATAACATCTGACGATTGTATTGTGAAAAACATTGGTATTCGGTACTTCAGGTCATTAAATATAGTCTTGAATATTTATGGCTAAGATCAAGCCACTTGATAGTCGCTCATGATCAAATCCCTTTGCTTTGACTCGAGAGCTATTGTTTTGAGAGAGATTGCGGAAGAAACAAACAACAAACAAAATGAAATGGAAAGGAATACAAATAGGAAGGAGAGGTTGAAAGAAACAAAGATAGACGAAAAAAGGTTTTATCAAGAGAAAATTTCAGTAAACAAAATGTACATGTCTGAATGGAGAACGACTTAGCAAGTGATATAAAATATGATCCCATCTCACAAACCATACTTCTGTGGACATTTCCTAATGGACATTAAGAGAAACCAGTCTGTTGTGTATGCAACAGTGGTACACTTTTAGGCTGTTATATAGTGAATTTCAAAAATTGTTTGTGTGCGTGTGTGTTTGTGTGTGTGTGTGTGTGTACGACCTCATACCTTTCATTTATAACTGGCTACGCTATCAAACTGGCGATTTATCAAGACACACACATACGCACCCACACGCACACACATCTAGGCGGCACGCACTCTTAGGCGGCACTAGGTTGTTATTAATCCATATTAAGAACAAACAACCAAATCAATTAGGTCTCATTAAATCACGGCGCGAGGTTAGATTGTTATTCCACTACAAAATAAAAAGGACACCCAAGGGAGACGACCTTTCTAATAAAACCTGATCAACGTGTTCAACTTATAAAAATGCTAATAAAAAGGAGGCAATTTGAGAAATAATTGGATCAAGTTCTAGACCAGCACGGGAACGTGAAATCGGTAATTGGTGAAAAGAAATCCGCCAAACATGGAGCACGAGCAAAACTAGGTCAGAAATCATGTGACAAAGCTATAAATTGTAATTATCAAAGTATCAATAATAAATACTGGGCCAGTTTTTTGTTCTTACTAAAAAAAATATCCAGTCATGGCGTCAAATCAAATGTTTGTGAAATAAGTTCATATCTACGACTGATAAGATACCCTAATTGACACCGGGGCTCGTAAAGTATTACGACATTTGGAATCGTTCTTTTTTCGGAATTGGGCTCCCAACCCCCTCCCTCCCCCTGAGTTTTTAGCTAAGATTGGTTATGATCGATTTAATTTTTTTAAATTTTGAATCTTTAACATTCGGCTATATACGTTCATCTAATTATGTACATTATTTACATTATTTTGACGATGGAACATAGAACAATCTTCCATTCTGCTCTCGTATAGCATCTCCGTACGCTCCTGCGAATTCTACCCGTTTTTTCCGTCCCACTCTGCCCGCATAGGCCTCCTCGTATAAGAACGACCGTGTAAATAAGAACGCTCAGATGCATATTCATTTATCCTGTAGTATTGTTTTAGTAAGAAATAGCCACGGTCACAATCCAAACAAACAATATCTTATTTACGATCTACAAAATGCTTTAAAAAAAAAGCAATACGAAAGTTATTGCTGCTATTATTAAAATGAAGAATTTTTGTTCTGAAGTGTCCTCTCATACGAGTAATCTAAACTGTTTGTTCTGGAAAGAGATTTCCATACCCTACGTTTTTCCTCTCATATGAGGATGCAATTTAGACAGCTGTCGAGTAAACAAGCTTCCGAAAAGCATGTAAAACAAAAGGCGGGAACTGATTTAAGAAAACTAGATCACGTGATGAGAAAGTTAGTGATGTCGTCTGCTCTGTCATTGCTAGTCACACTGATGGTATTATCCAATTCAGTTGGTATGCAGTAAAGCAATTTCTGTCAGGTGGGTCGCACGTTGCAAGGCTGCTTTATATACCTTTCCTGACTCATAATCATCAACATTTTCTCTCCCTTTCCATCATGACCGAGTTCACACTGAAAGATGTAAAATCTTTGATTTTGGACTATTCCGTCGAAATGATATATTTCTATTCTCACTGTGTCTCTTCCACTCATTTAAACTGTGACTATCTTTTGAATTAAAGATCCTGATATCTCCTGACTCAGACGAAGGAAAACAAGGAGATTAAAGAATTGAGTAAAGGCAGCGGTAATACGTATGTTCATAATTATGACAGACAAACAGAGGTGGCAAACAACAACTCGTTCAAACTGCCAGTATAACACATTAATTAATCACAAGAGGTAAAACCAGATTTTCATTATCATTCCAATGGCCTTTAGTGACCTATGCCTTTGTACACAATGAGAGAATAAAATACGGGCGTTCAGAGGGAAACGAGGTTAAGCGATTCTGGGAAATGCATAGTCTCCATAACAACCGGTTGAAGAACGTGTATTTACCCATTGTACCAAAATAAAGGTGGTCAACACGGAAGATGAAATGATTACGTACGACGAGAGAAGGTCATAGGTGACGGTCCTGTCTTCTTGTTAAATGTCACCATGACATATTGGTCACGTACTACCTGCAGTTTGTAGCAGCCGTTTTTGTCCTTGTCTTATCCTTTCATTCTGTAGCGTGGGATCCGTTTGTACTTTCAAACATCACTTCAATATATGCCCACCTGCAGCATTTCCTATTCGTGCACTAGAATCAAATACATTAGGACTCATTTTCAGTTTGAAACCATGAAGGTTTGGAAACATCTAGGTTAGAGATACAAAGAAGAAAATAATTTGTAACGGGCACGGTAATGTCTGTTTTGGTAAGAATGTGGAACATGTTAGAAGCATCGATTGTTTGTGTAAACTCCGTCTCCTGCCACGCTTACATCAGGGGTCTGGTAGAGTATTTTCAAATATGGTAACATCGTTTGAGGATGTCTGGCAAATGATTTTCACTTTCCTATCATCAGTGACATCTTCTCTTCCTCCATCTTAACTTCTCATTTGTTTGATGAATCTCTCTAATCACAATCCATACCTCCCTCACACCCACTGTCTTTAGCTTTATCTCTCTTTCTATTTCTCTCTCTTATACGCTGAGAGATATGATAATATTTTGGAAAATTACAAATACATTTCCAGTACATTTTTATAAAATTCTTTTAACACTAACTTGAAAATGCTCAATGCTACATTAATATAGCTTTAAAAAAACCCTCAAACCTTTCGACGAAGTGATATGGTTTGATGGTATATAAAGGAGTATTTTGAATAATGCGGAACGATCTGATGTGATATGTGACCATATGCCCACCTGAATCAGTACTGCCATATGCATACATACGGACTGTAAAACTGAATTAATAAAAAGAAAAAACAAGGTTTATGTACAACTTACTGTATTCATTCAAAGCAAATCCACACCTATACATTTGTCTTTCCAATGACAGCAATATCAACATGATACATATCTTTCTTTTCATCTACTGGAGTTCCTTTAAAATGGCAAACCTGGCCAGCTTTCGAACTGTCGCCCCAATTTTTTCTCTCCTTCTTTTCTAAAATATACACCATACATTATCACCACAGTCCTGAATAAACGATCTACTAGAATAAACCATGCAGACACTCACAATTCGGATGTGTTGTAATACTATTTATTCATTACTTCAAGTCGTTCATCTTTATTGACTGTAATTTTCTGTCCATGCCCTTTAAGTCTTGGTTAGAAGAACGCTGTGGCTAAGGCCTTGTCTGATCGCGAAACGTCAGTGATGATATGTGAAAAATGTAACGCCTGGCCATATGCATCAAAACCTCGGCAAATAGATCGGCGGTTTATCATCACCTAGAGCTGTGAAATGGGTACATTCAAGCGTATAAAAAAACGAAGTAATATAATCTGACTTCTTTACTTTTATTGGATGTTGTACTTATTGCTAAACATTTTGATTTAATGCCATTTGAAGCCACAGACGTAGTATACAAATATGTTATCGAGATTCAGCACAATTCCCAAGTTTCTTATGGGCAATTCCATGATTAGGTGGACATGAGTAAAAAATTTAGAATTCAAATTTTCTTTTTTTTTTTTTTGTATTTGACTAAAGACACCACAAAGTATCTGAAAAAAATATTTTCCACACCATACATTTGGTATAAGTGAGTGAAAATTGCAAATGAACATTGTTCATGTTTTCCTGTGAAATTTGTAATATAAGAGGAAAAAAAGTTATTTAAGTCATTATCAACATAAAAGTAACTATATCCTCACAAACCTATTGAATTTATTGAGGGAGTACAATGCCCTCATGGTTTCATTAAGCAAAATTCAAGTTAAAAAGTGATTTAGTCTACAGTTCACGAAATTCCAAACCCTTGATACGCCATGTAACGTTACCAACCAAAACATGAATTTATTTTTCTGGAGAGAAAATCTGGGGGCTATTAATTGTCATATTTCAAATTTTCCTTTCCTATACAATGCTCTATTGAAGTAAAGGAACCAGAATTACAAATATTCTATGATGTAGAAAATATTAGCAGTCAAAATCTGTAACGTTACCAACCATGTAACGTTACCAACCAGGCTTAAGGATTGTAACGTTACCAACCATGATATTAGTGCCAGGAGATACTTATTTGTAAGCCTTAATCAGCTAAGAAGAAAGTGAAGTGATTCTTTAACTAAGACAAGAGATGGCAGTATAGAACATTTATTAAAGGCATGTGACAGCCATGTGACAACCATTTAAGCAGCATCATATCTGTGTAGAATCCATGCAGCATCACATTTGGGAAGAGTCAAATCATCTTTACTGTATTAAAACTCTTCTTGAATCTTTCTCCATGAAAGCAGTTCTAATTAGCAAAACTTGTTGAATCTCAATCTACTGTCACCCAGTGTCAGCATCTGGTAAGTTTATTTATTTTCAATTGTAGTAACTGTAATCTTTATTTATGTTTCTTGAAATACTTTAAGATCAGGCTAGGCTACTTTCTACAGTCTTCGTTGTATGTACAGTTCACACTACACTTTTTAAAGTCAACATTGGCAATTGATAGTACATAAAATATTTAGTATCAACTACATGTACATGCAAATGTACATGTACATCAACTAGATGGAATAGATGCAAATGAAAAAGTGAAGGTTAATGAACTTTTTTGTATTTGTTTTTATGTGCATTGGCTAATTTGTTGCCGTGGAAACTTTCATCTTAATCCGAATGCAGTTGTTTAACACTTTGAGAAAACATGGCAATTGACCTTTACTCAAATTTCCAAAGGATACATTAAATATTATGGGAAATCATGAATTTTAAGTTATATGATTTCTTGTAAATTAGAAAAAAAAGTGATTTTATTCATAATTGTTATATTGTATCAATTTTTCTGTATGGTGACTTTCCAACACTTATCCAGATTCGCACTAATAGAAGGATTCTAATACCAATTACGAATCTGGAAATCTTTGTTCATCCTGATTATTTATTTTTTTTAAAGATTTGGTTTGTACAAAAATATTTAAAAAAATTATAATTATTTTTTGATATATAGGTCATCACGCCCAAGTTTACGAAGAAAGAGAAACAAAGGCACTACATAGAAAAGATGAAGAGGATGGGGAAGTATGAAGAATACTTGAAGAAAAAAGCAGCAGCCATGAAGAGGTGCCGGGAGAAGCAAAAGCTGAGAGAGAGGACCTTGCCAAAATATGCGAGAAAACAACTGGAAAGGGAGACGAAAGAAGCAACAAAGAAACAAGTAGCAAAGCACAGGAAATTGAAGAAAGAAAGAAAGGCAGAAGCAGAAGCAGAAGCAAGTCGGGCCCTTCAAAAGTGCGATGGCACTCGCAAAAGCCACTGCCAGGGCACATCGGATAATGGATCGAGTACTCCCCGACACTCCTAAACGGCAAATTGTTGTCTCTCGCAAGTTGTATGAGAAAGAAGCTAAGCAAGGACATGAACTACCATCAGCTTCAGCAGAGAAAAGGAAGACGGGTCCTCCTAAAGTCAGTGAAGATACAGTGAAAGTCATCGAAGACTTCTATGAGAGAGATGATGTGAGTCGCCAGGCCCCAGGCAGAAAGGATGTAGTGACTATTTGGAATGCAGACGGAAAGAAGAAAATGCAGGCTAGACCCCTCACTGCTTCAATTAAAGAGACATATGCCTTCTTTTGTGAGATTTACCCAGAAGTACATGTGGGAAAGTCCAAGTTTGCAGAGTGTCGCCCAAAGCATGTCCTGCTTAGCCAAAAGTTGCCACATAATGTCTGTCTCTGCAGGTACCACGAGAATGCCATTAATGCTTTTACTGCACTTCACAAGGCTCAACCAGAATTCCCTGCTTACACCCGTGATCTCCCAGCTTTGCTCCTTTGCAAGCAACCATCAAGAGAGTGCTGGATGAATGAATGTGCAGAATGCAAAGATGGAGCAGGATTTAGCAAAGCCTTCTCTTTTGAGGGATCCCTTAACAGCCCTTGCTCATGGCTTCAGTGGGAGACGGATAAAGATGGACGGATGATGAAGATTCAAGAGGAGGGAACTGTAGGAGAGCTAGTACAGCACATCACTGCCATCTTACCTCAGTTCCTGCAGCACTGCTATGTAAAGCGTGAGCAAGCATCAGCATACAATGCTCAGAGGGAAAAAGTTTCTCCTGAATCACATGACACCCACAGTGCCCTCCTCCAGGTGGATTTCTCTGAAAATTTTACATGCGTTGCTCAAGATGAAGTCCAGAGCGCACATTGGAATCAACGTCAAGTATCCCTCTTCACTGCAGCACTCTGGTACTCTGGATCTCTACATTCTCATATCCTGGCATCTGATGACCTCACACACTCCAAGGAAACCATCATAGCCTACCTTGATGTGCTGCTAGGATATCTACCAGATACGGTAACATCTATTTCTATCTGGTCAGATGGCCCAGCTTCGCAATTCAAAAATCGGTTTGTGGCAGCAGCACTCTGCACACTTCAAGAGGCTCACAAGATTCAAATCAAGTGGAACTTCTTTTCGACCTCCCATGGAAAAGGCCCCGTTGATGGGATTGGAGGGTCAGCCAAGCGCTTTGTGATGCAAAGAGTTCTGAGCCGCCAAGACATTGTAGCAGATGCAAGCAGCTTTGTTCTAGCAGCAAGCTTCATGGAGAATGTATGCGTCACAGAGGTCAAGTCAACAGAAATTGCTAAGCGGAATGAGAAGCTCAAATTGAAAGATGTTTTCATTCAGGCCAAGCCAATCACTGGCATCGGAAAGATGCATTTCCTGAAGGTCGTAAAGGATGAAGTGGTATCCCACATTCTCACAAAAGACAATAGGGCAGACAAGGATGATGTAGTGGTTACCCAAAGTGGTAGTAAGGCCATTGTAGTGGGAGATTGGTATGTGGTCGAGTACGAAGGAAAGAAATTTCCTGGTGAAGTTGTTGGGTTCACACGCAAGGGTGAGTTTCAGGTGTCAGTGATGGAGCCAGTGGGAAAGTACTGGAAATGGCCTACAAAAAAGGATGCCATTTTCTACATGGAGAGCAAGATGATTACAAAATTGGCTCCTCCAGAAGTTGTTAACAACCGTGGGCATTTCAAATTTTAGATTTGTATGGTATCAAGTAGGCCCTACATCAAATACATGCATTGGGTTATGGAATACAACCGCACATTTTTATTCTGAACTCTGTTAAACTTATCTCAACAAAAATAGTTACTTTGTGAAACCAAGTTATCATGTATGTTGACATGCATAATCCCATGGCAAATGGTGAACTTCAGAATCTAACATTTGGATAAAAAGTGTTGTAAATATGTTTGGATTGTTTCAAGTTGTGTCTGGGTAAGAGTTATAAATAACACTTACATTGATAACCATGTTAATTTACATGCAATTCCAAAGTGTATCTTTTGATTTTAAGGAAGGAGTACAGGTCTAAATCGACGGCAAATACATTCGTTAAAGAAGTTGTTAATAACCGTGGGCTTTTCAAATTTTAGATTTGTATGGTATCAAGTACATTTGTACATAAAATACATGCATTGGATTATGGAACAAAACAACACATTATCATTCTATTGTGTTATGGACTGAATATCTGCTCAATGTCTCTGTCATGATGTCATGAACTCTGTTAAAATTCTCTCAATAAAATAGTTACTTTGTGAAATCAAGTTATTATGTATGTTGACATGCATAATCCCACGACAAATGGTGAACTTCAGAATGTAACATTTGGATAAAAAGTGTTGTAAATATGTTTGGATTGTTTCAAATTGTGAGTTGGAGTTATAAATAACAGTTACATTGATAACTATGTTAATTTATATGTAATTGCAAAGTGTATCTTTTGATTTTAAGGAAGGAGTAGGTTTAACACTTGCTTTTTACAACGCTTATTTCTGCATGGACAAACTGTAACGTTACCAACCGGTAACGTTACCAACCATGAATTTTGGGTCTAATAAAAAATTGAAGAGTCAAGCTGCTAAAATTATTGGCTGAAATATTTATCATGACACTAGAATTGAAATGAATACGACACTTTGTTTGAGGTATCTCGCGTTTTAGGAAACTTTTGGTCTGAAGACACTGATTTTTTTCGCATGTCCTTTTTTTGTAACGTTACCAACCAACATTAAAAGTTACCATGGCGACTCTAATATTTGTTCAATTGTATTCATTCTTTTTTATATTATAGACCTAGGGTGGGTGAACATATTGTAACATGATTGTGACTTGAAATGAATAGATGGTGATGTAGTAGTAAAATGAAATATGAAAATTTGCTTAAATGTAACGTTACCAATTGTGGAATTGCCCTTATGCAATGTAATGACATATGGTTACTTTCGCAAATTTAACATTGTTCATTAAAATCACGTACTCAATATAACTCGTAATATTGTTGTTCAATGTAATTATATTATCGAGTTACAACACGATTCAGTTTGCGTGAAAATTGCCGACTTTGTTGCTTGAGGGTGATATCATTTGAGAATTTGTAATGACTCACGAGACACTCTTGGGAACAAAAATGATGTAGATGCCTTCAAAAATCACAATTTCAAAGTATTTGGAGAGCACAAGAATTCAAGAGAGAGAGAGGCAAATTATCATGCTTGGAACACCGGTCAATGATTGTGTGTAGATTGTTAACACTGACTCCAAGAAACGCGTTCACTGAAGACGAATCGCCGACTATTTATTTTTGTGTTTTCTCGCAGAAACAAAAACCTCGGGGCCAGTCAAAGAAAAGGAGAAAGGAGAAGAGGAGGAGAATAGGAAAAAAATGCGCATACCGAATTTCATTTGAGCTCGGTTGTCATAGGAACGCCTTCATTTTATTTCTCCGCAAGCTTTCTGCCACTCATTACAGCGAGATACCTACTGTGAAACACTATACCGTAGAGCATTTAAACTGTATCATGTAGGCGTTTATTGAGAATAAATTTGATGAAATGGAATGATACTGAAATACACATTGCTTCGGCTTAACATAATATATTTTTTTCTGCAGGGTATAATTCAAACTTGAATTATACTATCATTAAAATTCGCTAGAAAAAATATGTATTTAATACAAAGTAACAAGAAAACCGGCAGTACGTGATCTTTAAACGACGTTTAACTTGTCAATATTTAATATAAATATACCATTCTTTTTCATTCCTGATAATTTATTCTTTTAACAGAAGTTCAATTGAGGTGTACGTGACATACGCCACTTTCCTATTTTTCAAGGGCCTTCTTAGGATATTCTGCTTTGAAAATGATACAATCCTCAAACAATTTGTAAGGAATGAGCACTATTATGAACATTGTCTCAAATGCTTGTTAATAGGCCTATTAGGCATATGTGATTTTGTGGTCCTTTAATTTACCTGATTTCACTTAACGATTTTAATTTACCTGTCAATATAATCTTCCTTGTAAATACTAATCATTTCTACTATTAATCTAATCACCACTGCCAATTAATCTCTTAGTATTCCATGAAATTCATGTTCATGTAATCATTCAAATTCATAGGCCTACATTGATATGGCGGAGAAAAACTAGATTTAAAAAGGGAGACGTAATGCATTTCTTTTTACACGCATCAATGACTTGTAATACATTTTCACCGAAAGCATGACATAGATGTACGGTACACGCTTTATCAGTCTCTTAGAACAAAATCAGGATCTCAAAATTATGTTACATAAGCTTTTTGCGATATTGTCTTATTTTCTTCATGCCAATAATGCACGTGTGCACACATGCATATACGCGATGTCATAAATGGTGGCCAAACGCGCATGTATGATGCATAATGCCATTGTTCACGTGGTGATTGTGTATACACAACTGTCAGTGTGTAAAAGTATTTTCCTCCAAAAAGTATACAACGCATAAATCGCCCAGATGGTAATTGCTTCTCCAGCGTATTTTTAGCTGCTCTACGCTGACCATCTTGGATACGACATTTCTAAATCAACATTTACATCTGTGAGGGGCGGATTTAACTTGATTTCCACGTTCAAGTCAAACTCAATTTTCCTTCTAATGATGATCTGCGAGTGTTTGTGCGAGTATAGCTAGCTGTTTAGAAAGCTTACGCGACATGAGTAAAAATCAATTCATTTAAGGAAACACCTATTACTAATGAATGTTATCCGATGAATGGAGTTATTAAAAGGATCCTCGTAATTTCTCTGCGAGTATTTTAGCAATGCAATTAATTGTCTTCAAGGGTTTTGTGAGAATTATTTTTGTGTAACATGGGAAAACTCTCAATGAGATTTTAGTTAATTTGTGTAGCAGTCACATGAAATTGGTGTTCTATAATAATCTTTTTTTACATAACATCCTTGCCATTTGATTGGATGAATGTTGGTCACATGATATTCAATAAATAATCTATTGGACGACTAAGTCATTGAGCCTGCAAATTTGGTCATATTCGCCATGCATTTCTTTCTATTCAGCGTGCATTTTTGGTTGTATGCGACACGTATTGTTTTTTGTAGTTGTGACGTTGCACTGCAGCACAACCTTTGACACATACATTCACAAGCAGACGACATGGATCATCATGCCGGCCGGTATGAACAACAAATAATGAATGTTTTTAATTCGTTCAATAGTGCGAATATTTTCATTCGTTGAAAGATTAACGTTCTATTGAACTCATAAACATTCACTATTTGTATACTAATATCAAGGTAACATCATCCTCCTAATAGCAATCATACTCTCCTTTATCCCCCATCTCTATGTTATCACTTTTGTGTTAACAATCGGGTGTGCGGTTACACGTAATCAGTAGACTATCCTTTCAGTAAAATATAAAGTCTTTATTATTCATTTCATTTAGAACAAGAGTATAATTGTATGATCTTTGCCGTAGGCAAATATTTTTAGAAATGGAAAAAAAAAATGATTTGAAACCTATCAACGGCAATATCAAGGTGCGCAATATATCAGATGTAGAAATACTAAGGATGCTTGAAGCGGTTTTCTCGAAAGATGTTTTGTCTTATTCTGCGACAAACGTCCGAAATGAGGGATAATTCGCGAATATTGAGCGCCTAAAGACTTAATCAGATCGACTAATCCACCTGATATTGTGTTCTATAGCATTCGTTACACTGGGCGAGAGTATATTAAGGTTATTACTCAGGTTTAGTTCTATATTTACTAAGCGTGGGATGAAAACTAGAAGACATAATATTTACAAAGAAGTCCAGTGGGCTACAAGAGCAAGATCCAAACAGCAGTCATGAAAGGCCCTAGAACAGACATCAACAGTTTCATGTAGCGCTAAACATCCCTCTTAGAATAAGTAGAATGTAGGCCTATACAAAATTAAACGTTTATGTTTTCTTGTTTTCTGTCGCAGCGTTTTTTTTCATTGAGCTTGGCATCACCATCTTTTTGTTATTGTTTATTAAGCTCACTTAGAGATAAATATAATTTGTGTAACCCGTATATTGCAATCAATAGATGAATCTTGTAATCTACGGTAGATGTAAACTAAGCGTACTTGAATTGGCAGAATTCTTCTTAAATGATGGAGGTATTAATAACCACATATCTTTTCACACATAAAATCCGTCACCATACATAAGCAAAAAGAAGATGAATTCTAAATATTAGAACAGAACAAATATGTAAACAGCTAAAGTTAATTACTAGGCTTTGTTAAGAAATAATTATAAATAAGAAAGAAGCCTACATTAACCCAGAAAGTTATGTTTTTGGCGCGATTATTACCACTCAAATTTTGTCAAAGGCAACAAGTGAATTCAGAAGTAAACTAGTCTCTATTAAAAGCATAGAAGTCCTTGAAATCTAAATAATCGATAGACTTCCGATCCAGGTGTTTCGCTTCTATTAATTATATTTCCAACTGCGAAATAAAAGGAGGATGACTATAGTTTCGCGAGTAGTCTATTGATTTGACATTTACGACTGCTAGCTGATGGGACTAGATCCATGCAACATTTTCACTTCATTACCACAACCCCGGAAGTCAAGATTCATATTGTTTACGTTTTAAACCTACCGTAGCACCTGCCTTAAGCTGGGCGACAAGCGGGATTTTAGAATCAGAAACTAATATCGGCGGGCAGGTTCAACATACTTCTGAGATTAAGACAATGATTTGATTTAAAGTTACTTTCTCCTACGACACGAGATAGAGAAGGAGAGTTATAAAACAATATACATTACTGACGTCATATCATCAATGTTTCATTTCTAGAGAAACGTGAAAAGAAAAATTACCTGATAAACATTACTGAAAACTAAAAAATTAAAAAACGAAAATTACACAATAAATCATGAAACCATTTGGATACCGAAGAAAGGAATACATATCTTAACCATTCTACAGGGTTGTTTTAAGCAATTTAAACCTTTGATGGCATTGTACGTAGTATACGAAAGCGTAAACCATTTATCATCAAATATAATATCAATGTTTCAAAAATTATGTAAATGGTTGGCGTTTTCAGTTAAAAACATCCATTTAATAGCCTCTGTTATGGTAGACGGAGTTATCTTGAGGAAGTTCTAAGCAAAAAACTGCAACCTAGTTTTTCATTCACCATCTATCTAACATTCATGTTAACCTGTTTTTTTAAACAGATATTCAGTTTCTAATTTTGTCCATGCATGCTGAAAATCATCAAAATCCCCCCCCCCCCCAATATGAAATGTAATCCTAAATACATGATAGGAAATGAAGGACAATATTATGAGATATAAAATGAACCTCAAAAGTCACAAACTATTGATCACCATTATATTAATGAAAGCTGCGTGGAAAAAAAGTTGTTCCCCCTTGAAATGTTTTACTTTTTAAGTCGTGTGAGCTTTTACAGCGATCTAGGTGGTATGGAACCGTCTTCAAAATCGATTTTATAAAAAAAAAATTCTGTTTAAAAGCTAAACGTGCAAAGACATGGTTTCAGACGCACCAAAAAAAAAGAACAATCTTGATAAATTTCGTTGTGTGTCTATATCGCATAACACATGGATGCTAATTCTAATTCTCTTATCTTTATCATATCACCTGGTGAACATTCAATGCTAATATTCATCTCTCTATCTCTTTTTCTCCCTATCCCTCTTTCTCTCCCATCTCCCTCTCTCCCCCCTCTCTCTCTATATATATTATAATTCCTCCCTTACTGTATCTTTCTCAGTCTCTCTTTACTAAACCCTCTAACCACTTCCTCCTACACCTCCTCCTTTTTCGTCTCTCTCTCTCTCTCTCTCTCTCTCCCTCGCTCTATAGCATTCATAATTTCAAATATAACATAACATGGGCTTCTTTAGGCTTGAATACCAGTACCTTCTGCATGAATGATAGCGTCTATAATAAAGTAGCATTCGGTAGGTAAGCGATTCTAAAACCAATCACTACATCTCCTCCTGAATATGGGTGGGTTGTCTTGAATCTGTATTCCCTCTTTTAAATTAGTTTTTGGATTGATTGAAAACACTTCGTTTGTCTCGACTCTTTCATTGATTTGTCAGCTTTGTCTATCTTTGTATACTCCATCGTATGTAAATTGTACCTCACTTTCCCTGTCAGATATTTCCTTTCCGTTCTTCTGTCTCTCGCAATGTCTTTAAATACACCCATCTCATTTTCTCGCTCGTTTCCTTGCTTGCTTGCTTCCATTCCTTCTTCTTTCTTTCATCTCCCTCATCAGGGATATAGTTTCTGGTTGTGTGTACCTAACGTGCAGGCAGGCAGCTGGTAGCTGATCTGAGACAATCTTCAATTGATGAGCGAGGCAGAGCCAACATTGCCCACAAAAGTACACAGCAAACATGTGGAGGATAGCACGCTCGCATTGGACTACCGTGCTAATCGATGCTAGTGACTCCGCTCTCAAGTTTGTCCGATCTATATCAGCCCATTCAACAACAACAAAAATCAAACCGCTTTCCATGTACGTTTCGTATGTTTCAATATGCTTGAAAATATGGTTAACCATGAATATTTCTTAATAATAAGATTTTTATCTTGGCCAGAAGTACTTATCTCATGTAAATGAAAGGTCATGCTATGATTGCTACGATGCAAATCTGTGCGTCCACTAAGTACATAGACGATCTAAAATGCATCAATTTCTTTTCAAGAGGAAGATCAGTATACAGCAGATGAATTGTTAATAAATAAATAAGCATAATGGTTTCGAGGATATAATGATCTCCAAAAACTTATAGGTGAGAGCGAAGGGTGCCTATCCGCTGATAAGCACTGAATATTGAAGATCAACTTCCCGAAATTTGGTTCTATCCATTTCTTATAATAGTTGATATTAAACATCTACAATGAACTGTGAATTTTCATTTTTACTATGGAAATGAGTTTTTTTTTTTAAGGGCTGCAGGGGCTATGGTTACAATTGTCGGGACTCCGTCTTCAAACTGAACGAAACTATTTCAACAACCAATATACTTTATATTGTCGGTTGCTAGTATCATGACTCCTGCAGCTGATGCATTGTATAATTTTCATTAATATGAGCTTGTTACTGACACTCACGAATTTTCTAACATCTTTCTCACTATATATCACAATATCTTTTTAACAGTCATGTTTCCGCTTTCCCCCTCCCCTTCGCTTTAATCTCTCTCTCTCTCTCTCTCTCTCTCTCTCTGAGGTCCTCCATCTGTAAAGTCACTGCATCCACTCTTACAATTACCGTTGCTTGGGAGATGAAAGTCTATCCTTTAACCCTTTAATGACGTGGGGCTAGGCTCAGGATTCGGTTACTTCACAATCACCATCTTGATTGTATTGCAGATTAAGCCCGGGATGGGTTTAATACGAAGAGGATTAATGCCGCCTTACATCAAGGCCTTTATCTGATATTCATCCTACCGTAATGAAGAAGAGGAGTTGCCCTAGGAACGAGTAAGCGGAAGGAGGAGGGAGGGAGCAGGGGCTGAAAGGGTCCATGTGAAATGGGGAGGAAAAGCACAAAACGTGAAGAAAATATATACATTATAATATTATCATGGTTAATTTCGATAACGGTCAAGAAGTGGAAATAGCATTTATTATTCCTTTTGTTTCTTAATGTAGAATGCAGTGTATATGATCATTTCACATGCCTCACGAAAATTCGTAACAATTCTTTTAGGATAATCGGTATGCTCGGCAATATTTTGATTCAATACTATACTAATGTACATTAGGATATTTCTTCCGTCTTCAAGAAAACAAAATCTTGAAATGCCAAATAAAGTGATGGCATATTACTTTATCGCAGCTATGTGTAAAATTCACATATCTGAATTATTTTCTCATATTTATATTGAAGGTAAAAAACACATTTTCAATTAAATTTATTTGAACAGTATTACACAAATATTTATTGCAATGATAGCATTGTGAATGAGTTGATATTTGCATACTGACACATACTGGAGGAGAGGGATTCATGTAGGATTTCTGTTTTAAAAGGGCCCATGGGAGCCCCTAATTATTTCGATGCTTGGAGCTCATTATGAAAGATACTCCTCTCATGGGATTTATTTCAATGTACACTTCTAAAACTCCACGAAACGACGCTACCTATTCATATAGATATGTCTCTCAGTCAACGACAGAGAAAGGGTATAGAGAGAAAAATAGATAGAAAGGGAGGGAAAAGCAGCTTTGAACGAAGATGATACGACCCCTTCCTTATCTCATATTGCAACCACCAAGTAAATCCTGTGCCCTCCTCCCTCGACATCAGTGCCCCTTTCAACGGCTGAATTCACCCTACGCCACTTAAATCGTATGTGTGGGTGCGTGTGCGTAAGTGTGTGTGCGTTTGTGTGTATGTGTGTGCGGGTGTGCGGGTGTGCGGGTGTGCGTGTATGCATATGGGTATAAAGAAATACATTTTCCAGTGTTGTAGTTTGGTGAGGTAAGAAAAATTTACTTAGTAACATTTCCCTGGCTGAGGCCTTTACAAACACGCTCTTCACGTGGTTTGTACTGCAAGGCCCCTGTACTTAATACAACCATAATGAAATTAAGAACGTGATTTTGAATCTGTGAATGCTTTAATCTGGCATATATATGGGTCGCGTACCTCGGATCAATAGCACAATAGAAGTATCTGTAATGACGTTTAGTTGAGCCAAAATCGACAGTTGGATCAATATGTCGGTTAAATGCGAATGCCCCGACGATGAATCTAGCTATGTGCAAAACAGATTGAAAAGAAATAGACTTACAGAAGTCATAATATATCTAAAAGAAAAACAGCAACAGACCATCAGTGAGATAGCTACTAATATCATTCTATTTTTAACGGTAGAGGAAAAAATGGGTCATGGCTTTGATAAACCGTCAGATTATCATTTTGTGTTTAACGAAGCCGTGATTATAATAAAATGGCGGTGTCGCAACCAATCATCGTCTGGAAGTTACAGACGGGAAGTTAGCTGCTACGAAACGACATCTCCTGCCATTTTTGCGATGGTGGCGCCAACGAAGACACCTCGTTGTCTATTTTTTCATGCCAGCCAAGATATTTCTTTTGTATGAGTCAAAACCGTTTAACTCTAAAATACATCCACTTAGAGCGAAAAGTAGGTTACGAACTAATACTAGAGGCTGCATGTACAGTCCTACCCCAGAAATAGGTGGAATTAGGAACAAGGCATACGTCTTTAAAGGTACTATGTCCCTTTTGCAGCCAACCTCAAATGCTGTAGAACTTTGCAGGAATTATGAATATGTCATGTATGTCCTATCTGTGAAATTTAAACGTTAGCAGTGTCCTAATATTCAAATTATGCAAGGAAACCCGTTTACTTGCTAGACTTCACTGTCAGACACTATTGAGTGACTGACTGGCTTTTTTCTTCTTTAGTAATAACATACATGAAAAGAGTTGTAAAGGGTACATGAGAATTTGTCTACATCAATAATCCACTTCTTGTGATGGCCAAGATTAAACTGATTGAATCTTTGCCCAGCATAAAACGTATGATCATTCGGTACAATTGTCTGAAAATCAAGACTATTACTTTTGGGCTCTATAGCCCTAAAGTCGATTTGACAACTAATAGTCGTTATTTTCCCACTTGAAGACATTTTCAAGCCCCACCTTTTTTAGGGAAGTTCTAAATTAGTATTATCTTTCAAGTGCAGTTGGAATTTAACTTTTTCATTTTTTGGGCCTGCAAATGGGACATAGTACCTTTAATGCATTTTTGTTCGTGCATTATAATTGTGGGCTTATCAGGCTCAATGATATTTTTTCCGTAACATTTTGCATTTATTATCATCTAATTTCCGGTATGGTGTATAGCTAGAGTAATTTCTATAATTCGAATTCTATTTTTTTCTGTTTCTCTTCACGCTATAACATACAATTGGATACTCCAAAATCCTTGAACCAATGATAAAATTAACCAGAGGGATTAGCAGATTCGTAGCCTCTGTGACCTGAAGAAGAAGAAGAAGAAGAAGAAGAAGAAGAAGAAGAAGAAGAAGAAGAAAGAAAAGTATCCGTCGGATAAATATATATGGTAATTAAATATTTCTACAACGCGCTCATGCTAATTATCAAGACAATTACTCAGGTACTGTGGGAATATACTGATGCACTGTACGTAGTATAAATAATACACTAATGACTAGTGGCTCTATAATATCCTCGGCAAAGCAAGTTGAAACGCCTCATTAGCCTCCTAAGTCATTTACGATTTAGTCAAGCACCTTTCATTTTCTTGATTGATATCCATGAGGTCTATCACTTAGAGTAAATAGCATCAAGGGAGTGTACCCAGATCATTATATCTTCATGGTCACGTGGTCTTGAACTCGGATTTACAAGATTTCTTTGAAAGTGATAATCATTCTAACTTTTCCATTGGAATTTTGATGATTCCTTGATAGAATAAAATAATGATCTAGAGCAAATGTATATTCAAAGGTAAGTAGGATGGTTATGTGTTGGCTTACCTTCTAAATCTATTTAATTAATATTATGTAAAATAGTGAATTCATATTTAAAATATCACGTGAACACACGCCTAGCGAGCTTTCAATGACATACATGTATGTACAAACGAATGTGCAATTTGTCATGTGCACTGGGACACACTTGAGACGTCGTAAAATTATAATTTCATGCCATTAGCATTCATAAATCCGGCATGCATAGCTCCTTCATGACTACGACCTTGTCTGAGTATTAACCCAATAAATCCCTAATCTGTTTAAGTAAACAACAACCAAGGATTTATGATCGGGATATAGACAAACACTTTTCGAGTAAAAGCCACTTAATATGAAATAAAAATATCATTTTGAATCTTTCTAATGGGATTTATGACATGGAAAGCCGTTACTAATTAACATTCACTGTCAGCAATGAAACAGAAACAATAATAAAAAGATTTTGTCAGTTCGTGAATTTTCTTCACACTTCTTCGACTGCTTGGATTATCCTAAGATTTAAGAGATTTGTTCGGTCGGCATAAAACCGGAAATTATTAATTTGTATTGTGAAAGTTTAACGCACTGTATCCGAAGACAGCGACCTTTCTAACTACAGTGTATATCGTATGGGTTACATATAATGGTACGCTTGTATGAGGAGAGAATACTAGCGTCTATATAACTTGTAAGAGCTTTTAAAATCCAATTTTCAAATTTTCAACATAAACAGAAAGTGCATAGACTAAGGAAGTCACCAGGCACGTTAAAACAAGAATCAGTGAATACAAATCAGACTAATAAATCCGGTAAATGAGCATTAAAATACGATTTAAGAAAGAAAGAAAATCATTAACATAACAGCCTTTAATTCTATTTTAATTTAACCCACTGAATATGGTAACAAAGCGAAACAAATTTATGGTTCAGTATGTCAGGACATAAATTGTTCTGCAAAAATGTTAGATTTATCTTGATTTAGCAGACCTTATTCTATGAGTCCAATATTACTTATATAGAATGGGACTAATTGGTTGGTATTCCCGACATTTTTCGTTAAACCGTAATCTCCATAATATATTTCTACATGATTGTATATCATTCTCCAATCTCTATGTCATCTCATCATTATGCCTGTTCTACCTCACTTTCTCTCTTCATCTTTCATCATCTTGCAGATCTGTTTTTCTACAACTTTAACTGACTTTTTCTCGGCTTCTATCCCTCTTATATCACACCTTTTATCACCCTGTATGGCAATAAGAACAAAACCAAGTAAAATGACGACTGGTCACACCATGCAGTCGCCACGTGCATCATCACATCGAATGGGCAACTGATTGCATTAAAATCGATGGATTACGTAAACCGATTTATGTTTTTTATCACTACCTCGTGGCATCAACACGGTGGCCCTACACTGGTACAATTTAATCGATTAGAGTGTCTGACTAAAAATAGGCAAGGTATACTTGACTATATTTCTAAAAGCATGTCAGTATGACGTCATTACGCTCACACGGTTGCTCGAATTAGCTACCAAGTAGGTAATTTGGAGGACCCAAACAGGCATCCATCCCAACAGGCCACTTTGAACACAACTCAGACATGACGCACAGATTTTGAGTGAGAATTATCATCATCATGACAACAATTACATTTCAAGGACTCCCTATCCATCTCAAAACTATTGATATCTACCCTAACTCGATGAATATGTTGGAGTTTGAATTTTAGAAATAAAATTGAGTTTCGGTTGTCCTCTACCCCCTCCCCATCTTCCTCTCCCTCTCCCCAGTTATTGTCCTCTTTATCTTTATCTCCCCTTCCTAACATCCTTGATATGTGATGCAATACACGTTTTATATATATTTCATTTGTATACTCTGTTTAATCTATTCATGCTAACATCCCTTTGAATATCATTGTATTATTCTAGTTGTAAATTAATCCCTCTAGTCTGTGCTGCTGTTCAGTTTTATTATATCCACCAATATATAAATAAAAAAGCAATAGACAAATAATTGGCAAACAAGGGGAAATAACAATTTGATTACAGATGTGCCATTCTCTGAAAGACAGAAAACATCATTATCAAGCTTTCCAAACATGAAAAATAATATTATCAGATCGTTTGATTTGCGTTTATACAATAACATGTATTTATGTAGGGCCTATCTAAATTTCAATTGACTCTGTGAGTATGCAAACTAAACTTTGGTTTGATTATTTTATTTCTGTATGTTTCCAAATACAATAACTGCATAACAAAGAACATATATAAAACGTAAGGTATAATACATAATATGCAAACACTTATAACTTCATGTCAAAATGTTATTTACATATACATAATATAATAACTAACTTAATACTTCTATAACATATTATTATAAACTCAAAGTATTATCCCAACTATCTGTGGAAAAGTGCAGGAGACCGCAATCATAAGCGATTCTTGATTAGGATGGCGGCCTCAAGCTCTAAAAGTGGATAATGTATATTGTAACTTTTATACTAATTTTGAATCCCTTTTTCACAGGGCTTCCCTTTGGCTAAAAACTACAATTATTAACCTTTTTGTATTTTTTATTTTACGACTGATATCACTGCTTCAATGGTTGGATTGGTGGTGATGGCGAAGATGGAGATTGCTTAATACGTATTAAGGAACAGGAAGATGACCACAAATACCACCACAAACACGACACAAGTGGATTCATTCGAGAACAAATAAAAATCAAGATGTTATAGGACCACGACAAGAATCCTGTCGAAGTGTCTGAACTTTTGAACTCGATATCTTGTCAGAAAGACAATTATCGATGAAATGATTGTGCAGTGTTTATATTTGACTAGAACGATAGCAGAGTGGTCCATCAAAGACTGGAAGGGGCCTTGCAAATACAGATTGGGTGATAATTAGAGCAAATAAATCTAATATACATTAACAAAAGGGATTGCAAAATCCTAAAATCAATGCATCATATCGTTGTATTCAGTGTTATATGGCAATTAGTCAAATTTGACTATTTATTATTTAGGTTGGTATTTCTAGTTCACTGTCCCCTCTCCTTACCTCGGTACAGAGTGAAGTAAAATATGATGATAGTTACAGTTAGTGAAATTTAGACTTCTCACAAGATCGATTATTTTCTCAGTTTCAAGTACTCTATTTAATTACTTCATTCAATGTTTTTCAAAGTTTATTTTATATAAAAATAAAATGAAACTACCAAAAAGTAATACAATTGGCATACCTACATTACTATATCCATGATTTGATTATGTAACTAATGTTACTCAACATGCCTATTGCATTCATATGTAAATTATTAGATAGCTCTTACAAAAGCAAAGTTGTGATTGGTCCAATGTTCGTCACGTGATATCGATTTATTTTATATAACAAAGTGTAATGAGGGATATGTATTATTTTAACAGATATTGACTGGTAGGATGTGTAATATAATATCTGGACCGCACAGGAGTTATATTTTCCATCGTGAAAATATGAACCCCTTTTGGAAAATAAAGTTTCCTTCGGCGGTCCAAAAAATGTTATTACATACCCTACCAGTCAATCTGTATAATACATTACCGATAACCTCAGAGTCAATTTCAATTTACAGGAACGTGTCTTCATATCTGTGCGATAAGAAATGGAATATCAATTGCTTCCTGTTCAATGATGAGTCGCAAATTGCTCTATAAGTCATTCCAATTAAACTAAAATTCAACTAAAATAATTGAAGAGGTCAATATTAATTGTAAAGAAATGAAAACCATTTAGTATAATAGACATTTGAGAACTACTTCTACAATAATAATTGTTAACATTAGTGACATAACGCCTGTCAACGATTTCCAGACATAACAAACTCTGGTGAATACAATCTTCGTTCTGTTTATTAGAATACAATGCCTCGTAAGAAGAGAATGTAGTCATTAAGTGGGTGAGTAGGGCTCCCCCAAACTAGCATTCATGTCTTGAATACATATGAATACATAGAGTGAAATTGTCAGGTAGACGTACGCATATTGCATGGTAAATATAATTATGGGCAGTATGTTAAATTACTATCAATTGAACGATCATCCTTTTTCAAATTTCGATAATTGAGCTTATTGAACGGAGAAATCCATATTACAAGTCATGATCTAGATTCAGAGATCAGTAATCACCGCCCTTGATCTATCTTCTCATTAGTCAGATCCGTGCAAAATGTGATCTGTCCATTGATAATAGAATGCGAGAAAAGGAAATATTATCCCCTAGTGTTCCATTCATATTCATTAAGAATACATTATATACGTCATGCAGTTTCACTAGAACAGTGCTGTATCGTTCAATCAGATTGAAGTTATTAAAGCGTGAACACTAACGTCAGACTTACTAATCAAGAACAAACCGATGCATTGCCATGTAATACAAAATGGCTTGAAGATAGAAAACGTCACCGATATGATGTCAATAGAGACCTTCTAACAGGACTTCACAGATTTGCTAACGCATTTAGAAGTGGCAAACATGACTTGAGGCCTAGCTGCGAGAGGGACGAATGCAGCCAAATGATATTTTGATCACGAACCCCGCTTCGAAGAGGTCGATGCATCCATCCATCATATTGTCCACGATGATGGATGAATCTAGTAAATATTTCATCAAGATGCCAATATGTGAAAGGGCTTTATTAAAGATGTTTTGAAATATATTTATGGCTGCATTTTTTCGTAATCTGATGTCAGAATAACTGATTTGGAATCAAATATGTGACGTATCTGTAGGTTGTTAAAAGATATTGGTGATTCTTTATCACATGCCAGCAAAATTATTTCATATTTAGAGTTTAAAATGTAAAGTATCCATGCCCTTTGTTTCCCCATAGAGTCCTGACCAAGAGAGGGTCGGTATGCAGGCCTATACCTCTGTTCATGCTATATTTATCAACCTTACTCCATCGATCATTGAATGACGATAGTAACATTAAAGCTACAAATTAAGATACAAATTGCATCAATTTTGACTTCTTTTTAAGCATAAATTAATTAGCGCTATGATCATCTTCTAAAAAGACTATCTTGTCATATCCAAGGCAAAATAAAAAGAAAGTAATAACTGTGGTGAGGAAATCAAACGTGTTTCGTATCATAATTATTCGCCGCATATATAAGTCCATTGTGAAAACACTGATTTTTAAAGGAGTGAACATCATTTACCATGTCAAAACAATAGCATAATCAAGTTAACTGGAATAGAAAGAACATGAAAGTTACATGCAATATTTTGCGGAGACGTCAACAAATCAAGTGTATCTGTTCCTGTTCCCTCAACGTTAGTAAGACTCATTTGACTTCCATTTGATCGTAGTTTCCATTTCATATATTTAACAGTAGCACTGGAGGGGTTTAGTTTCCTGTTCTTCACTAAGATTCTTTATGTTTCACTTCCGTAGTACACATGCAGGAAATTGTGTAAGTGTTGGAGAAAAGCCCAGGATGTTAATAGGCAATGCAGACAAAATATCTTAATCATAATTGTTCTACTTATTAAAAAAATAATTGGATATAATGACTGCTTCAGTTAACGTCGTAATGAGAAGAAAAAAAGACATTTGTCTGTCAGATTTCTAACCGAAATATCGTCCGTTTCAAATTTCTTTAACATGTTTACAGAAATTTCCACTTGAATAACACATGAAAAATTCTCGAAACTTCCTTTGAATGCAATCAAAACAAACAATCCGTTTCAAAATTTACAATAACCTCGGCGTGGGCATGGCAAATCACACGTGTTTCGCTGGGCAAGAAATGTCAAGGAGACTTGAATATGACAGAAAAATAATGATAACAGATCTCCGTTAAAACAGATGTTTGTAAAGCTGATGATTTGCTTAGATATGGATGAATCATTGATTCAATATCTGGTTACACACACTCTTCGAATATAACTTTGAAGGACATGAACTCGAGTAGATAGTTTCCCCTATAATAAGTTAACTGCGTACTTCTCAAGAACCCACTGCCCCTGATGATTTCTTAACATGTAAGATGCTATGTTTAAATAGTCATCGATGCCTTAGGATGTGAACTTTCCCGATGATTTCCAAATATTCCATCAATAATTTACATTATTGCCGAATTGCATCTAATATTAAACTGACATATCACATGCACACAAACTTTATTCATTCGAAGTAATTACACTAGGATAACCCAATTTTCTCGCCTATAAGTTTTCACCATGAGGAAGACCAATGACTTTAATCCCTGTTTTAATAGAGTTTTTTTTTTTTAAAGCCTCTCTTAGTGTTGGGAGCCCAACAAATTTAATGCTAAAAATTCACTTCAATTTTATAATGAAGTGAAAGAGAGTGTCGTTTAACACTGACTTCTGCAAGGATTTTCAGAAGAAAAAAAGTTGTTTGAAGACGAATATTGATGAAAGAATAAAAATTTAGGTTTTCTGCGTACAAGACAAAACCCAAGTTTTGTTTTCTTTCATCAATATTCGTCTTCACACACATTTGTTTCGAAAATCCTTGCAGAGTTGACTGTTAATGACATCATCCTTCACATCATTACACATTTTAAATGAAATTTTGCCATCAATTTTTTTTAATAGCGAATTTGGGGCTCCCAACACTTTATAGAAGGCTTTTATTTGTGTAGATAAATGCACACCTTCCTTCCGTTTACAATGCAGTGGCGGATCCAGGGGGGGGGCCCGGGGGGCCCGGGCCCCCCCCCTTGAGAAAAAAATCATGTAAAATCACGTGATTTTTACCTTTTTTGGGGGTTGGGCCCCCCCCCCTGGCGCTCAAGGGGGGGGTGCAAATTGAAATTTTTTTGAGGATCAAAAAAAAAAAAATGCGCTCACTACCCCCCCCCCCCCCCCCCCCCCCCCCCCCCCCCCCCCCCCACTGAGCGAATTTTGGCCGGCACGTTTTTCAAATTTTCGGGAGCAAAAAAAAAAAAAAAAAAAAAAAAAAAAAAAAAATTGAGGATCAAAAAAAAAAAATGTGCTCACTACCCCCCCCCCACTGAGCGACTTTTCGGCCGGCGCGATTTTCAAATTTTCGGGAGCAAAAAAAAAAAAAAGTTGGGCCCCCTCCCCTAAGAAATCCTGGATCCGCGCCTGTTACAATGTACGTAAAGGAAAAGGGTTGATTAGTAAAGGAAATCGCCTGTTTATCGAGACAATGAACTTCTAAACTGGTATCCAAATAGATTGACCCCGTTGGTGGACAGGCATTTTAACAGGTTGGGTTCACCAACGTCACAATATTTTAAATAGTGGAAAAACAAAGCGACCTCGTGATTTCGGTAGGTCAGGTTCTTCATGTTAGGTGAGGGGCATTTTAAAGCAATTCAGCTAATAATTACGCACAGGTCTCCATGGTTGATATTTATTCAGGCGTATCATTGACGATAATAACTTGAATTTGCGTGTCTGATTCTATTTGGTTTCCAAATTTTACTTAACAGTAGTTGAAACAATCAGATGGAATGTAGGCCTACAATACAGTCGTCATGTAAATGAGTAGTAGACACTAATGTCTTCGCTTTTTACCAGCATTTCGAAACATATGTCATGATTACAGGTTAATAACTTTACATCACATATTTGACTAATAATTGTTTTCATAGAGGAGAGGATGCCTGTACGCCTAAATATAGCTAAGCAATATTGAGTACTCAAAGGGTACTAAGAAGATCCTCGTTTGATATGTAAGATCAGGAGGTGCCCCTCTTCAGCTCCCCACCTTTCCGTTCTCTCTCTACCTCTCTGTCCCTCCCCTCCCTCTCCCCTCTCTCTTTCTTTTCTCTCTCTCTATCTCTACCCTCCCCTCACTCTATATGTCAGGACATCATGGTGGACGAGGAGTTGGAGGATGAACATTGTATTTCATCCTGAGGTCCGGTCTTGCCAAGGCATTCCAGGTATGCAGCTTATGCGTTCCAGCTTTACCCTCTGTCTGGTGATTCGAGATGGCTACGGTGAGAGCAAGCTAGGTATCACTGGAGGACACCGGTGTCATGGGGGAGATCTTTCACCCCTTCACATCATTACATCCTACTTTAAGATACCACTAGACGGAGCCCCCCCCCCCCACACACACACATTCAAAAAGACGTGCCCCACCTATAAACCCCGCCGCTTTACCCTATATTATTTCATATGCCCCATACGCCCCACATTCTCCACAGGATATTGTGATGGTGATGAGACGGCCATGGATGTGCACAGGATCGCATCACTAATGGTTCTGATATCCCTACAGTGATGAAAGACTCGTGGCATCTCTAACCCCCCCCCCCCTCCAGTCCTTATCCATGGCGAACCCAGATATTGGTCAATAAAGGTGAAATCCTGACAGGAAGGGGTCGTAATGCTTTTAGGCGTCCAGCCACTCTTGATGTCCTAATGGACATTTTCTTTTGTGGGGGGGGGGGGGGGGGGCTTCAAAACGAGAGAAGGGTGTCTGCTTCACCTTATATACAGCATACGACAATGATCATGCCCCCAGTCCTACAAAACTTGAAGTTTCTGGACAAGATGTTCATGGTGTGGAATAGTGACATGACATCGTGTCTTTTCCCACCAGTCCAATACAATTCAACCTTCTCAATCCTTATATCTGAATTCTCTTCGTCCATGACCAAACATATTAACACGTTTGTATTAATAGGTATCGCTTACCCGACGATTTGAATGCAGAACGAGACAAAGGACATTTACCTCCTCTACAAACCCACGCAGGTAAATTTGTCAAGCCGATTTCGGACGGGGTGGTGAAACAAAACATAAGAGCTAAAATTAGAATTATTAATTAATTTTGATTCTCTTCACAAACTTTTACATGCATGCCTGCTTTCAAGATCTCAATCAATATATACATAGAACCCAAATTTACACGTTTGACCAGTTTCACATAAAATATGAAATATACAATCAAAATAAAAGCAAAGAAGGATTGGATTCACTAATCTTGCACAAAAAATAAAAACAGTAGACTGCTCTAAAATACAAATATTAGTTACAAACTTACAAAATAACACTTTGCTGGATATATACTTATTAATTTAGAAGATGCTATTTCAGTCATGTTATCACTGACAATGTTAAATAAATTGTAAAGGAATATAAAATCACTGCAAAGATGAAGAGACCGCGTTTTCTGTCACCTAATGACGTCAAACGCATAAAGTTCGTTCTAAAATAGACCAGTTTTCTTTAATGCGGTCATGTCATCCATTGATGTCCAGTGCAGTCCAGTCTATTGTCCAGCTAATGTCCTATATTGACTGATAGTTAATGGTTAAAAGTCGATAGCTTTTATTTAGTCTCGTCGACAAAGATTTGTTATAAAGGAAGGCCCTCTTTGTGTTACTGTACAGTAATTATATATGACCAAAATAGATCTAACCTTCCATTCCCCACATCAATAGGCTACAGGATAACAAATTCGTTGACTTTTTTTTCTGGGGGGGGGGGGGGCAGATTGGTTACTTTTGTGGACAAAGATAACAATGGATTATGTCAATATTAGTACCAATGACAGAAAGAGAGAGAGAGAGAGAGAGAGAGAGAGAGAGAGAGAGAGAGAGAGAGAGAGATAAACATGAGTGATAAAGTGTAGTCCCATTACGCAATCAGTACAAAGATCAACTACCAATCAGGTGTATTTAATAAACCAAAGGTGTCAAAGCAAGTGGGAGCATTATACTTGATCTTTTAGACTAAAATTCACTATGTTGTGTTCCATTTCAGTCAATACACTTCGTTTCAATTGGCTGCATCATAAACTAGTTTCCTTTCGTTTATTTGTGCTTATTCAATTAATAAACAAAAAATTGCCTTTAAAAAGTTGTGTACAACCAAAAGAGAAGTATCTCTTTAACCACTATCATCAAACGATCTTTCAAGTAGGCCTACCCATTCATGTCACTTTATAACCCCCCCTGTAAATCAAATTTTAATTTAAAGACCACATAATTATCATAAGTTTATGCATTCTGGAATGCTATAAATATTGCCCCAAGCTTGACCTACATTGCAACAGCTATTTCATGTCAAAACAACTGACAGAATAGATTAAAAAGCCTCTGAGATTGACCCCTCTCTTTTTGGCACTCGAGACAGAAATATCGGTTGATTGCGAAAGAAGTCAAATTAAAGTAGATCACTATTCCTTTAAAGGTTTCACCGGTGCTCCCTGGGAGGGGAAAAGAATAATTTGCATTAGTAGAAGTAATACAATAATACAATTCTTCAAATTTGAGAGAAATATATAAATACCCCGTATTTTTCTTCAACATTTTATGGGTATTAATACAGTTATCAGTGCCCCGTCCCCGGCCCCCCCCCCACTCAGTGTTATTTAGGGTACGCATATGCGTGTTCCAACCGACCCCCCCCCCTTTTCAGCAAAAGTCCGGTGTGTAAAGTCAATACGGCTCGACCTTTTTCTTTTGTACACGAGCCTTTTTCAGCACCCCCCCCCCCTTTTCAGCAAAAGTCCGGTGTGTAAAGTCAATACGGGTCGACCTTTTTCTTTTGTTACGAAAAGGACATTTTGGCAACACGCATGGGGTCCGTCCGTTCTCGGAGTGGGGGTGGGGGGGGCGGGGCCCCGTCTTATGAAGAGTTGCGATTTATCCGAATCAATCGAAAGTCCTCTAATCGATCGCAAGTTTGAAGTCCCCTATCTATTATGTACATATTTGTGATTAGTTATCAATCGCAAGTAATTACGTGGGGCACTGAGCCGAAGTTCTGAGCCAAAATACGACTACTTGACCAAAATTGTCACGAAGTTAAGAGTACTGTTGACGTTCTACCGTTGGCTTGGCTTGCCATGTTCGTATTTCATCGTCTTAGCCTGTGGTGTGTTCAACTGTTCCGATTAGCCTTGACTAGACACCTATCTGGCAATGATTTCACCCAAGTTCTCAACTCAAAAGAATTGTGAATGAACGATTCATGGGCATAAACCCAAAACGCTTCAATCTCCTCTATTGTGATGTGTATATGTCATGGAATTAGAGTCTATATTCATCATTTCACCGCACGTGTAATTTTGGACAAAGAAGTGGGACGACTTGGATATTGCATAATTGAATACTTACTAAAACTCTAACTTGAAATTAACTTTCGTGAAAACAGTGATGAATAAAATTTGCTTGATTTTAATGTTGTATTGCATATCATTACAGTCGACAACATTTATCTGAAATATTCATGACATGTGAAAAGACTTCGTTCGACCAGAGGAGTAATGAGGTCGCTCAGAATTTCCTTCGAGAATTTTAGAAGTTCCTTCTTTAGACATCAGTTTTGAAATAAAATAATTTGAAAACTTTAACATTTCAATTGTCTTTAACGATCCAATATTACGAGACTTTCGTGCTCGTCTCGATGACGCAGACTTTCGCTGAAACATCCGACCGCAAGTGACTCAGAGTTCTTACTGGCTCATAGATTGAAGGTAGACCATTGTACGTTCTTTGCAAACGCAACTTCGAAAATTAATGATGAAATGAAATAAATCACAGCTCATGTTTGAATGTTTTCAACGTAAATAATAAAGGATTACTGTATCAATAGATTATAGCAGTACATTGGAGTATTCAATAATATTGACAAGTTTGACATGAACGTTTTCCTTCACATCAATCACTGCCATCCAGGATCCCTTGATATGTGATCTTTTCCACACGCATTTTTCATTGAATAGAATCACATAATGCTTTCTAAGAAGAAATAGTAAATCACGTATTCCTTCCATCTATCCTGTATCTAAGTCAAATTTCTTGTTTGAAATAGGTGCAACGTATCGAACTTGTACTATCACAAATACGGGTCTAAAAGCACAATAATGGATATGTTATGAGAGGTTAAAGGAGAAAGTCATTGACATTAAACTGTCATAATAGTGAGTTCGAGTAACTGTCAATAAAGATTAGAGACCGATGTTGTAAGAGCTGAAGCGAAAACACGACAGAAATCGTTAAGAATGAACAATTGCAAATTTGGCAACCTCAAGTCATTGCATGTGACTATCAGAAAGCAATGTGTCATCATCAAGCGATTCATCGCACCCATTAAATGACCCTGAAGGGAGCTACAAGATTCAATTATGATTATGTTGATGATACAAAATAGCAACAATGACACCTAACTAGCCCCCCCCCCCAACTCCCCCAAAAAGAAGAAAAAATAAAATAAATTAGAAACAATCAATCCTCAACAAACAAGTTTATGTGCTAAGGATAATGAAAGACCATGGCCCCCTCTTTCTTTCTTTCTTTTTTCTTTCTTTCTTTCTATCTCCCTCTCGCCCTCCTATTTTCTCTTCATTATTTGGTTAACAAAATATGGTATCACGTGAAGTGCCGTTGTTGTGATTTCCTGTACAAACACAAAAGTTATTTTTCATACTGACCCATCAGGTCAATTTGTATGATAACAAACTTCATCTGTACGTGAGATCCTGTATTGTATATGACCGAGAATAATATATTGTTCTTCTTTGTTGAAAGAAATGTAACATTGAACGAAATGCTCAAGGCCTCCTCAGCATCCATTGTTTTTAAACGCGTGTAATTTAATGCATATTTTATCGTGTGCCTGCAACTCGACTTATTATAAGGCTAACCAGTAAACCAATCTTTTATCGATGTTGAGAGAAATGCAGGTCAGTCATAAAATGTCATCTTGAAACAGGAGCTTATGTTTCAAGTCATTGAGGCTGGGGTAATATAATATGTCAATGTGTTTATAATTGCGCTTAATCATCTTTGGAAATAGCAATGTAATCATGTTTAAACTTAAACGAGTTAAACTTGAACTCTGCTTTACTTAGTCGAATTTAAGGTGTAGTCGGGAAGCTCTGGATTTGTTCATTATTTTGTTTCCTTAGTTTGTTAAAGTACATGCACGAGCAACTGAACAAGCAGTAAGCCCAAAACTACACATAGTAATCATGGGTTCGTGTTTTGGTCAACAACAGCCTCTAGATGTGAATGAAAGTTTGATTGATTCAAGCAAACTGCACAAACTACAATTGATAGTGATGGTAATATCACACGTTTCGATTTTCGAACAGTAAGTGAGGGAGCATTAATGTGCCTACTATGTCTACAAAAACGTCATGCACATAGTCCTTGGTGTTTATGTGTACTCTTTGCTTGTGGAAAGAGAGGTACAAAGTTCGCTATGATATCTCAATTAGACCGCCAAACCAACCGACTCCAAACCAACCGGGTCTTGCCCCCTATAATTATAGGGATATGTAATGTCTCATTCACTCTGTGTAAATCTATAGCATCGGCCTCGTTGGTGTGACTGAGAAATAAAGTGGCTGTTCTTTCCAAACAACCCAAATGATACAATACCGATCTAGTCAACCATCTTACATAATTGTTCACCCCTTTCTTTCCTATTTCGTTCAAGAGGCTGTAGTTCAAAAGATAATATTAACAACCGCTGATTCAGAATAATATATCGAGAAAATAGCTGAATAAACCTTAAAAGTGCTAATTGTATATCGGCTTCTGAATAGATGTCTGTATGGATAGGGTTGATGAATAAACTGAGGTTGTGTCTATGACCATACCAGTCGGACCTTTGCCTCTATGCCACACCCCCTTACGCTATTATCCAGGGTCGATCCCCAGGAGCCGTGATATTATCAAAATCACAGGATAAGTAACGCACCCTTCAACCTCCCATGCAAGTATTACTCGCGTGTGTTTGGTTTTACTGTCAGAGCAAGGTTTAATTTGAAGAGAAACTAATTCACAAGTAACGCAAATAGGAAATCGAATCGGATATTAATTTCCGGTATATTTACATCATTGTACAGAGACCAGAGACATTTTTTTTACCTTACAAGTTCATATGTTTTTTGTTTTTGTAAATATATTTTTGTCTTCATGGGCAGTGTTTGTGTGTAAGGAAGCCATGCATAACTAATCGCCAAAAGCAATGACCTACAGGTTTGTCTGTTTTAGCATATGCACAACCTTGTTTCACAATGTAAGATTGTAAGTAGGCATTTCAGATGTACAATACAGAAGAATGTGGATAGGCGATCATTCTCAGAGTATACAAACACGCAAAACCTTTGTGGGATGATTCTTAATAATATTGCCGCAGTAAATTGCGTGTTTTAACAAACAAAAAGGCTTCTGATTTGGTAAGCGGTATAACATGTAAAGGCATCTGAATTTGAAAGCTGTAGACAGCTAAAATTGAAACCTGGTAAAGTCGTGTTATTTAATACATGGATTTCACGACAATGCTGGTACGAGCATTGAGCTAAACAAGAATCTCTATGCTTGTTATTGAGGTCATGCTTCATCAAACATCATAATTATCTGCAATACCTGCCTGCGCCACATACTATATTGAGTGAGAATACTCGTGATTGAGTAGGGGGTTAATAGTGTAAATAGTGGCAAGTAAGAGACATACCTGCGCTGTGACGTCTTGCTACGTGTGTCAGTGCAGTCGAGAGGACAAAGATGAGGGCTATAAAGAAGATTTTCTTCCAGACATAGAGGCTCCGGGTCCTCCTACCTCGTAGTGCCATCCCCATCACTTCAGCAGGGTGAAGTCACGGCGCTGCACAGAATGGCAACGCTGTAGCAGTAGCTTTGACTTGCTTCAGTAAGCTATGCACACTCTCAAATTAATGAGACCCGGTGGACTTCTCCAGGCTCGTTAATTGAGTTTAACACCACTGGAAAACTGATCGCAATCACAAAATGTGGGTCCGTGGTGTAATAAAGAGGGAATATCCAACAGTACGTCAAAAAGACTGCAGAAAGGTCTACAGAATGATCAATAAATAAAATGACGTCTGCATTAGTACGTTGTAGGGATCCCCCCTTGCGGCGAATCGTCAAGTTACTCGATGGTAGCTCCTAAGAATGTGAAGCGCGTAGTTTGAGAGGTAACAAGCATCTCCGATGAACATGCATCAAATGATGTCGTGTATCTTCTGCTATGCTGACCTAGCTGTAGTTCAAGTCAGCTGCATTCAACTCGCAACTTATTTTACAGATACTGAATCAGAGTTAAACACGAACGATTGGTAACAAAATGAAGAAGCGGCATAACAATACAAGCCACAGAGAAAGAGAGAGAGAGAGGCAGAAAGAGAAAGAGAGAGCATTCAAAACATTGCAGTCACGCTCTCGGTCGTTCCCCACCAATAATCGCACAACAGTCCAATGAGTGAGCCGACTACGTTGCCATTGGTTACCGGAGAACCCCCTTATGACGTCAATGCGGGCAGGCATGTGAAACTGTCAGAGCAGACGTTACAGACACTACAGACACCCAACACGGAATGAAACACACATCGGTGTCGCGTTCATATCTCCTACAAACGTATATATCCAGGTATATTTATAAGCTAGCCTAAAAACAACCCTTTTATCATACCCCATGTTTCGGAATGAATACACAGACGCTTTGCTTATAGGGAATGCTGAGACCAGATTGACAGACAATTACTCGTGGCGTTAGAAATTGATTCTGCTTTTGTCGCGCTAATGTAGCTCAACTCTTCGCGACAATCGAGGTATATTAATTTCCGGATGCGACCCTGGGACGTGGGATGTTTTTACTTCTGACCGAATATCCCGATTTGTTGAACTTTCTCGGTTTCCTATCGAATCTATTTTGGATACAATAGCCTATTTATGAAAACAACCGTTTTCTTCGAGAAGAGAGGTTCGAACAATATCATTTTTGTTTCATGTTAAACTGGTCAAGGCTTCTCCTGAGTTTATATCTAGACTTTATATACGTTGCATTCTAGGACTTACTTTTCCTTTCATTAATCTGTTGCCTTCTACACAATTATGTTTGCCCTACATGCAAATGCACATACATGTATGTGAAGAAAAAAAAAAGAGAATAACTTGCTAATAATCTAGACTGAAATGATGTAGTTTGTATTACATCTTCATTGTTGCTTGCAGGTATGGTACAAAGGCAGACGCGGTTCTTGAAGAATAATATGTCTATTGATTTATTTTATGCTGTTTTATTCAAATTTATTATTCAAACTTATTTGAGAGGGGGGGGGGGGAGGCTTCAATTTAATCAAAAGATAAGCCCCTGGTACAGGTAGCAAACAAAATAATGATAATTATGGACGACTTTCTTTTGATTTGATGCAGCATTTGGGGATTCCGTTCGGTGCATGATTCTCATGAAATTGAGAGAGAGAAGTTGAATTTGAGGTTGAATTAATTCTGAATTGTTATGCTGTATAGGATTGTCATCAAAATAAGAGAAAATATTGCATTCCTATAAACCACACAAGCTCACACACACCTTCGTTCATGCCCTCTCGCTGCCCCCCCCCATACACACAACCCCCCTCTCTCTCTCTCTATCTCCTCCCATTCCTTGTCTTCTATCTATCTCTCTCTCTCCTGTGACTTCTCTCCATCTGCATTCATTTGCTCATATGTAAATCCTTTTGCAAGTGTTTCTTTAAAAGAAAAAAAGTCATATCGACATATATGAATATGAATTTATATCTTATGATTGTTATCCATTGGCAATAACGCATACAATGTTCTCTTTATCTCCTCCTTCTCCTTCTTCTTAACCGTTTCCATTTTACACCAATCATGGGACATTAACCGATATATATAATTATATAAAGTATATTATCATGTAACTTCTAAACTTCTCTCGCTGCTTCTCTCTGTCTCTGTCTCTCTTTCTCTTTTATTTATTATTTAAGAAGTTTTTCAATACACCAATGTAATTATAAAGTATGAAACTTGTAAGGATTCTTCTTGTTAATATCCTATGTATACCTCCCAACTGAATGTTATATACATCCAGCTTATACATAATTTTGACGTTAATTGTGATTACTTTTTTCTTCATCAATTTGTAATGCATTGTCGGTTTCTCCTCTCTCCAGACAAAGAGTGTTCGCTGACACTGTTAGCGAGCGGGTAATTGATTAATTAGATTTCAATGGTAAGAAAAGACAGATGAATGGATAAGCATGAAAGGAAGAATAAAGACAGTACTGGCAATGTGCCACTTGGAGAAGGCGGCTGTAATCCCTCAGTTGGCTTGCAGCTCGTCTTGAAGGACGCCATCTTGGCCAACCAATCCCGCATGTTTTCTCTCATCATCTGTCTTTGATTGTCATTTCTGTAGACAGTAACACACCCTTTCTCTAGCTCTCTCTTCGACTCTCTGCTTTCTCGCGTCGCTCTTTCGTCTCTCATACTTTTTAATGACATATGAAATTGAAACCGAATCTGGGCTGAACCTTTTCCGATGAGCGAATCATGATATACCCAGGGGCAACAGGGGCCATTGTTACCCCCAAATCCTGTGATAACGAGTACATTGGAACAGATAATTGTAAAAGAGTTGAATAATAATAATCCATCGTTTTATGGATTATATCCTTAATCACTTACTCACTGTAAGATATATAGTCAGCTGTTGATGAGCTACCAACCCTATATAGGACTCCACATATTGCAGGAGTTGATTTGTCATGAATATTTCTTGTCATTGTCAGCTCATAATCACGATTTACATACTAAATCTTGATGATCGTGATCACAATCAAAGTAGGTCAAGTCTTTTTGTTTTAGGTTTAAAAAAATGACAGGAAAATACGCATATTTCCATAATCTATATACCCTCGATGAAGAAGGTTTTTCTGGGCAATTGATTACTAGATTCATGTTTCATCCACAATACGGAAGTAATGTTATTCAGATTCAAATCGATATGCCTGATATTCGTATCTATTCATGACGCATTCATAAAAGGCATAAAGGAAGAATGTGATGGGAATGATTAAGTGAAAAAAGTGAATTAAATTGTGCTGACAAATGAAGCAACAGTAAAGAAAACAATATAAATTGTTAAAAATCAGTTAATGAAATTGCAAACAAATTGATAAAACAAGCAAACGAAGGAATAAATGAATGATGAATAGTTGAAAAATGAATAAACAGATTAATTGATTAATAATTGATTGAGTCATTTTAGAAAAGAGGGATATTGTACAATACGACGGGCCTGTATAATTATATAAAGTCGGACACGGCAAAACCATAAGACCCAACAAAACGTAAGAAATCTATCTTATGGTACTACAACAAAAGAAGAAGCGAGAAGCGGGTGAGAATTTTTGAGAATTTTAAATTAAAAACATATGATATTGGAGTTTAGTCTTATGATAAAATTCTAATTTCACAATAAGAATGTGGCAAAATTGTTGCTCACTTGCTCGGCTCGCTAGGGAAAATAGCTGGACAGGACGTATGATATTTGAACAATATAAAGCCCTGCTATGTTCTCTTTACCCGGTACACAATAGCAAAGACTAAACAAAAAAAAATCAACCTCAGACAATTTCAATAGCCTTGTGCATCACATATTGACAATTATGTTCGAACATTACAATGACATCTGCCGTAAATCTGAACATGATTTCTCCAGGCATTATCATGATAACAAAAGGATATGGAAATGGCCCTTGAAGTGAGTTTATGAAAGTCTTTCAGATCATGTTGCCTGTATCATGTATGCTTGTACAAACCACATAATTTTCGGTTAGGAAAGACTCACAATCGCACTCTCCCTTGAAATTATATCATGAAACCAAATTTGATCGAGTATTTTTGTTATGAAGTAACAATTAACACGATCGCGACTACTTTCGACAAATCAATATGGGGCAATTTGCATAGCCTCGACGGCACCGAGTGAAATGTGCGACCATTAATAAGACATATTACGTAATTCTAACTTGATTTTTATGGGACATACCATTGGGTGTTGAAAATGAGGGGAGTTTAAAAAAAAAAACTAGTTATTTCCTTTTTTACACACAAAACTATACAAATGGAAGCTCAGCATACAAAAGATAGATTTAAAAAAAAGTATATTTCTCTATAGATAATGAACACTAGTGGTTTATTACCTCGACCGGAACCTTTGGTTAAGTATGAGCTATAATCAGGCGCGTACGCAGGATTTTTTCAAGGGGGGGTTTTAACATTTATAAATCGGTCCGAAAATTTCGCAACGACTCAGCCAGCCGCTGAATAAAGGGGGGGGGGGGGGGGGGGGGGGGGGGGGGGGGGGGGGGGGGGGGGGTAAGAGGACACATTTTTTTTTTTTTTTGGTCCCAAAAAAAATCGCAACGACTCAGCCGACCGCTGAATAAGCGGGGGGGGGGGGGGGGGGGGGGGGGGGGGGGGGGGGGGGGGTAAGAGGACACTTTTTTTTTTTTTTTGGTCTCGAAAATTGGAAATTTGACATTTGCTCCGTTGGGGGGGGGGTAAGGTCACCTTTTTTAGGTCGGCCATGGGAATAATTTTGTTTTGTTTTTTTTTTTTTTAATAATTAAAAAAAAAAAAAAAAAAAAAAAAAAAAAAAAAATCCAAAAGGGGGGGGGTTTAGGTTTTTTTAGGGGGGTTTACACACAAAAATTTCCAAAGGGGGGGGGTTAACCCCCAAAAACCCCCCCCCCCCCCCCCCCCCCCCTGCGTACGCGCCTGGCTATAATAATGTTGATCTAGCTATATAGAAAATACTAACTTTTTAAAACTAAAAACTAAAATTAGGACCATTTCAAAGGTGGTCTTATCTCAGCAATGGGGAAGTGTTATTAATTGTTGGAAAAAAAAAGAGAAAAGCCCACGGTGCCTTGGATGTTACTGAATTTCAGATTTTTTTTTTTTGGGGGGGGGGGGGGGGTAGCGGCGATCTTTCTCTTATGTGGATGCACGTAAATGCCGTTCCGAAGAAGTGAGCGAGCGATCTGACGTGTGGGGGAGGGGGGATGGGCGTGTTGAGGTCACGTCGTAAAACCGCTTGGTAAGGGAGGGGAGGGTTTTAAGCCTACAAGACAAAAATTAGTAGTCAGGAATCCCTGGATACTATCTTGATTGCATCGACATGACCTTAATGATAGCTGATTCATGATCAGTTTGATTCGCATGTAAACAGACTAGAGTTCATTGTTCAAGTTTGGTTTTCTCTCTGCGATGCGTGCGACCTACTCGTGTAGCTTTCTTCTTTTGTACGTTGTACTTGAGGAACCATAGCAACAATTGCGTCAAGCAAGCTAAACCGGATTGTCTGTTTCGGTAGACAATGGCGGTTTTGCTCAGGTGACTAGAATGGGATATGCCCTGCCAATAAAGTCTTGTCTAACTACACACCGAAGGTTAATCTGTGACCTATAACAGTTCTCTAATGAGACGATAACATAAAGGTTCTTATAGCTTCCATTTTATTGTCTAATGAATGTTGTAGGAATCAAGATGGTAGGAATAGGAAAAGAAGCTTAATTCACATTAACACAGGAATACGAGTGTTGGGAATGCGCGTAAAAGTAGGTGGGGATGGGTTGGTCGATGGTGGTGGTGATGATGATGATCGTTGTCAGATATTAAAAAATCTCCACCTCAATTTTTGCATACATGCTATTTACCTGTTTATATTTAAAACTATTGACGTCGGGTCCCATAGACAGCCTTGGATTCCGAATTTAGCAACTCAATGGTTTTATAGGAAGCAGTTAAGGAAGTGGGCCTACATCAGAGATAGAGGGAGGGAGAGAGAGAGAGAGAGAGAGAGAGAGAGAGGAAGGGGGGGGGGGGGCAATACGCGTTGTGATCTTTTTTTCTTGCGGCAAAACATCTTACATTTTACTTTCGGATTGTCCACAAAGCGATCTCTTTTTTTGTACAGCTTCATAATAATCATAATAACTATGTACCCAGGGCAGCCACATCAGAATTGATAGTGCTCTTCTTGCGGGCCTTATCCAATAAACATGTACCACAGCTAGTACCCCCACATTGGACAAAACATAACATTCTGATCATGACGGGGAAAATGAATGAGGGCAATGCCTCGTTCTTCTATTATGATGTATACAAAAAAAAAAATCAAGAATAGATAAGTCACGCCAATAATACCACATATATCACCGTAACTGCCACTCTTTCATGGGATGAAAAATGAAATAAAAATACTAATATAATTGGACATTGTGGTGATCATATTGAAAGACTAATTCAACAAAAATGCTATATGAAATAGATTTTGAACCCATAAAAGTCAGCAAAATGGTGATGATATCATACATCAAGTCATCTGTGATAAGTTTATTACATCATATCACTAACCGTATGATTTAAACTGTTCTACAGGTGGTGTAGAAAGTCTGCAAGCTTCAGGCAAGGTTTAATGTATGTGCCTCGCTGCATGTTTTCTATATGACGTGAATCCACGGACGGAAAATGTCCATTGCCTTGGAACTTGACAAGCCTGATGTGAAAACAATACAACCTGAAAATCCATCAAATAAATTCAATCTTCTCAGACCACATATTGCCTGACGTTCTCTTTATTACATACATTTCTCAATTTCCCTTACGTTCGGATTCGAGGGAAAATAATTACCCAAAGGCCTTGGCTATGGAATCACATTAATTATGAAATACCCTTGGAAAGTAACGTTCCTTATGTCCCCCGGCGAAATTACCATTATGTGCAATTGGAATGCAGATTTAAGAGGATGGGGCCCGGATTGGGGGGGGGGGGGTAGGCCCAAATATATTTCAGTTTCTTAACATACATGAATATATTATTTCTCAGTTGTTTCATCATTTAATCATCCGAATTTTACTTTCATTCGTTGGTCATCGTTTGTAAATGGTGGTGGTGACGGGGGGGGGGGGGGGGTATAGTTTAGTGCAGACAGTGGTGAGGTTTGGGGGGGGGGGTGGTAGGAAAAGCTTTGGCAATCCGCTGCCAAAATCATCTTCACCTGCAAGGCTGATGCTATTTGAGTTTCATGTTAGTCACACTCTGTTGAACAATCATGCTCCACGAAAGAAATGTCTTTTTGAGAGGCTCTACCAAGGTACAACTATTCATGTTCGCTGCAAAAAGCAAACATTCTACAGAGGACCAGACAAACAGGCTATCCTGTTTAGATTTAATGCTTTTCTGGCGTGTCTCCTTCTATTCATTCCTGATTCGATCTTTCACCATCTCTCTCTCTCTCTCTCCCCTTATGTGCATAATAATACAAGTACATCTCTGTCGTTTTTCCTTGTGCCTATCGTTCAAAATGAATTTATGCTGCTCCCTCTTTCCTCATTCTTTTGCGGCATCCTCATCTCAATTCTCTTAATATATTGTCTTTTGCTACTGATAATAATTGCTTTATGTTATACTAATACACAATACACGGGGAAATATGATACGGTATCTGTTTCGTATTTTATTGAATACATCAATACGACACCCATCACTCATATTTTTTATTAGCAAATAAACCCATCTCAAAAGAAATAAGTCACTGTATACAATTAAAAAATCTGTAGATTCAGGGTAGCGGCAGAACAAAGGAAATAAAAATATTGGTAATAGCATACATGCACCAACATATGGAATACAATGTATGACATGGCATTCAAAGTACTGTTAAATGAGGTGTTATCCTTGCTATTTGATTCGATTCATCATTTACGTCATACTTTGTGGAGTTAACTAGGGTGCCACCACCCGAACTGACTGGGCGAAGATCGTGAAAAGTTCGGGGTAGCTCCGCGTACCTCTTTACCCATAACGGATCACACTTTTTTAATCCGGGGAAAATCAACATTCTTTGACATGGTTGTCCACGACGACAATAGGGGCTTTTAGATGGCGTGGACGTGTTACGTCCTTTTAAGGCACTGGCAGTCACATGTGACATCCTTTTTAGTACATGGCAGTGCCTTAAAAGGAGGTCACATGTTGCAGTCCACATTCTCGTCGTGCAAATCTAAAAGTCCCTATTATTGTCGCACCAGAGCTAATATAAGCACCCCATATAAGAGCAGCTACAAAGCATCTATTTTACAACATTACGAGACAAAACATCTTCAGCACAAATACTGACCTATACCTCTTTTGTGATGAAATAAATATTCACAGAAAGTCAGAACTCTACATGAAGTGAGATAAGGGAAGTACAAAGAGAGGGAGAGAGAGAGGGAGAGAGAAGAGAGAGAGAGAGAGAGAGATGAAGAGACAGAAGGTAAAGAGTGTGATTGAGAAAGAATAATGGCTGATAAGAAGGTTCAGACAACACATGCACATTACAAATATAACAACGGTTTTATCTTTTGCTGTGGTTAGGCATTCTGTACAAAAAGAAGAGACAAGAAAGGCAATGCATCTATCGTACAGTGCCCATTTTTATTTTTATTTTTTAAAATATTTTTTGGGGGGAAGGGTTAATATAACAATAATGCCGACTGCATTCGAGGAGTCAATTCCATTCGACCAAACAAGAATATGAATGCATGTACATCTAAATAAACATGACACAGACACCACACAGACGCAATTAACTGGCAAAGAGCCCGTTTGGTCAAACACGTGGCGTCACTTCTTTCCAATAATAAGTTTGTTCAATGCAAATTAATTTGTGATACACTGACAAGGTAAGCTGTACACCATGAGTCAATCCCACATTCAGTAAGCACTTGATGGTCTGTATAAGCTCTATAATTTGTCACGCTACGGTTCCCTTCAACACCAATTACCCCCCCCCTTCCCTTGTTTATTCATTTATATGTTTCAAATCCAAAAAATTGTGCTAGGCCGTCCATACTCCTTTGTCTATAGGGTTGCATCCGGGCCTCTCCTCCGGATCAACCTGCCTGAATGTCCTTGACTGGCCCAGTGCCGGAACAATGTTCACACCATACCTGACACAGCTACACTTAAAATGGACCAATCACCAAAACATGTTTTGCCCTTGATGTAAGAGGTTCCATGTGACTGTACTGCATTCAAATATGAGGTAATCTCAAACACCCTCAGAATATATTCAATCCAAGGTGAACCTAAATACCTGCATGTAAGCAAATTCATCCAATCCCATTTAATTTTTCTACTAATTTTTTCTAAAGACAATAATTGCATTTCCATGTAGATATTACGAGATATTAGTGCTTTCAAAAAAGGCCTTGCAACAGTTTATGCAGTATTGATAGCTTTTGCACAACTGAGAAGGAAAATATTGCTAGCAAGATTTAACAGAAGTCAATACAGAATGCACATTGTTGGTTACAATGTGACCTTCCATTTCAATGATTATAAATTAGGATATTTTAAATTACATGCACGTTATCTTTCTACTTTAGTATTAGTACTAATAAACTTAAAAGCTAAAATTCCAACTACTACACACATTGAAAGTTAATAGACTACACTGCTTCTATTCATACAACTATGACTGCGTCGTTGATAGTTTATCAAACTGGGATATAAGTTCACTCAACCCTGCTGTCATGTCTGAGGGTGCCCTCTGTTCTTCAGGAACAGCCGATGCAGAGTTACTCTGAAAAATAAACAAAATTTGATAGAAATGAAATTAAAAACATCAATTTGAATTAATTTACATTAGGAGACCTAATTTCAGCTAGAAAACAGACAAGGTTCATACAACTTTTTAGAACACCCCCCCCCCCAGAAAAACAAAGTAGTTTTAAGTAACCGATGGCGGATCCAGGATTCTTCTATCAAACCCTCTAAAGAAACTGACTTATTCTATAGTCACAAGGCCAGGGCGACTCAAAAAGTCAAACAACAATATCTTGGCCATTTGGAGTTTGTTTGTTAAGTTATGAATGTTCTTATAAGAGCTTACTAAACATCTATTGTAATCATGAAAACATTCACATAACGTTTAAATCTAAGAGCCTATATATATATATTTTGTGTTTATATTGAATACATCAATGATGTCTCTATTTAAAGTGCTTTACAGATTACCACGGTCATGGGATTCAGGCTTGCCCGCACACAATGAATGCACATTCTCCACTCTCTGGCGAGCATTCCAGCCAGGCACCATTTCACAGAAGCTCACAAATACTGACCTAGGCTATAGTCATCAAATGAACTTGCAGGAGTTGGTATTTTGGTTTGTATGCTTGCTGTGTTTCATAGTTGAATTAGGAACAAACTATCTTGTATGGGGCAAACTCCTTTACACTTTCATGTTTAAACAAAGAAAAGAAGAGACAAAAAACCTACATTGTTCATCACTGCGATTCTTGGGCAGGATTTGCAACTGATAGAAAGGAAAGGGTTTTGAATACAAAAGCATATACCAGATAGCTCTTACAGAAACAAAATTGTGATTGGCCCACAGCTCGTCACTTAATATCGATTGTGAGGATCGTAATTAGCATATTTCACTCCCAGTCAATATTTGTATAATATGCCTACAATGTACATGTACCTCAAGTAATATTTAATCATACACCTACATGCTAAAACAATATAGCTAACATCACACTCACCCTAATTGAGTCCACAAACTCTGTCAGCTCCTGCCTGTTGAGAGCTGACCTCTGACCTGGTATGCGTACAATGACCTGTGTAGGGTCATTGTTCTGGATGCCAACAGTGTGACCAGGAGGAAGGAATCCAGTCAGACTACATAACAGCTCTCTCTGACCTGACAGTAGACCGGTGACTGATAGCATCATCTCCGCCACACTGATGCTAGGAGGGAGAGGTGATGAAAGGAAAGGTCAGCTGCTAGTCAGTTAAATATGGCCATGTACTTGTCTTCACATATATTTATATCACTCTCAAATGAATCAAGAGAATGTCAGACATTTGATAACGTGTCTGCAATATCCCATTTTTTTTCATGGATGACTATTGGCATAAGCAGCTTCATTAGAAATAGTCATTAAGTCACTGGCTGCAGGTATAACAATCTTCTTTAAAACTCATAATAACAAATCTGACAAAAAGTAAATGTTAAAAAATGGAAATCATTAACAAAATGCATTTAAAAGTGATCAATGTGAGAATTGTGTTTAAGATGAGCTGGGTGGGAAGGATAATTTACTATTTATGTTATCAAAGTCAAAGGAAAATGAATTTGATGTTCAGTTTTGTATATCATTCAGTACCAACTTTATGTCACTGACCTCCAGTGAAATAACAAACAATGGAAAGGTTTGTTATGTACCTCTTTGATTGATTTATCAATCAAAGAGTTTATAATTTTTCTTATAATCATTTTGTTCTTAAAAATTGAACATAACAATAGCTTATAACTACAAACCATTTAAAAACAATACAAACAACCTTCCGAACAAGGTATTCCCATGTATTTATCATGGATAGTCTTATTATGTTACCAGGACTACCGGTAGACCTTGATTAGCAATATGTTTGTTTCTTTTTCCCAATTGTCTTTATTGTATATCATTGCATGAATGCACAAGTTTTGCTGAGAGAAACTTACATACATTTAGCATTTAACTAGATGTAAAGAGAAAAAAAAGAAGGGTGCAAACAATAGAAGAGTACCAAACTTTGAGCTTATTTTCTGGTCATCTTCCAGAACATGTTCAAATACATGCACCTGCTTGGTACAGTTAGGCTGTGTCTTTTGGAATACATCATTATAAAATTGAAGAAGAAAAAAGAATGTTTGACCTATGGTTAAAAAAATGGAAATGTGTAACTAGTGGTATTGCATATTGATAAATGCAGCCAATTGTATGACTGTCTTACCTGCCCTGTGTTCCTTTGTTGATTGAATCAATGAACTGTATTTGAGTATCAGGCTGATCTTGGAAAGTCTCTGTGAAGTTAGACACATACTTGGTTGCCTTCTCTACCTTCTTGTCCTTGGGTTGTGCTTTGACCACAGCAACGGGCGTCTTGGTTCCAGACTGCCAAACAAGAAGAGGATGGTTTCATTCTCAAAATAAATGATCATGGGAAAGAGTAGCTTGATACAGAGGGTGTCTTAGATGGATAGATGGATGGTTAGGCAAATGGAAATAATGTAATCACTAAAGTGGCTCCACAAAAAATATTTTGTGTAACAGATATGTAGCATCCTTTACTCAATTATGCTAAACCATTGTTATTCTGCATAATTATGTAATACATGTTGCACTGTAAAGACAACTGTTTTGCAAATGGTCCTGTCTTAGTAAATGACTACTACATGTTGTGATATTGGAATACCAAACACACCAACTATGTGTGTAAACTCCAATTTATCCTCCTCTCCCCTCCCCTCCCACCCTCCCTCATTATCCCCGTCATCCCCCTCTCTAATATATTTCCCTTCTCTTTCAATCCCTCTCTCATTCCATCTGTCTCAAACATAATTCCTTTGTAACAAGGTTAAGACTCATGAAGAGGTTCCACATTATTGTCAAGAGATAAGGATATAAACAATTATTATCAAGCTTTTTTTCTTTCTTTTGACAAAGTTTCAACAGACAATAAGTAGTTATATAAATTCTGAATTACAATCACAATTAAAAAAACCGACAAAGTAATGATAATTAGTACTAGAAAAAAACTACACAAACTTGTTAAGAGTTTTGATGTAAAAAATATCACATACTTGTGATGTTTTATTTCAAAATGTATACACATGTTTCTTTCATATCAATAATTCTCTGTTTCTAATTTCAATAATACATTATCTTTTTATTAATATGTCTCTTCATACTCAAATGTACTTGCAATGCAGAATAACATGAGTGATACATATAACCATGGGAGCTGTCTATTTAAAATCATTTTATTATATTGATTCATTTCCAGTCACACAAAATCATGTAAAGTCATGGACCTTGTACAACCCAAACAAGGAACAGATATGAACACTCCTCAGATAAATCCATTTCACTTGTTGCCTATCAGTGAATGAACACAAAGTAGTCTGTTTGGAGTCAGAAGAGCATTAACTCATATACTTTACAAGAGTGAACATCCTTCTAGCTCTGTACATATACACATGTATTAGCTACTTGCACTTAAATGTAAAACAAACAGACATACAAACAAATTCATTTTGAACCCTTCCATGAAAGCCAGGATTGCAAACTGTCATCTCCAACAAACTTTAAAGATTCAATTTGGGGGTATTGACTACCAGTATATTGTTTAATTTGGCTTCAGATGTCTTTCATGGGAAGAAATTTTCCATGACATGTACACATTTGTACTTCAATACAAAACAAATAGCAAAAGAATATCAAGTTATCCTTGGGCAAGAGGTCCCCGCTCCCCCTCCCCTCCCTTTCTTCTAGCTATGACAAATTATTTATCCCACATTTGAAACGTCATGTTAATCAACAGCATTAAATACAAAGTGAATGTGCAATACTGTATTTAAAAATTCAAAATTTCAAGGTAACTAGCCCCTCCCCCCTCCCCCAACAAAAAAAAAAAAAAACATAGAAAAACAAAACTAGAATAAAGACACTCTTTCTCTGTTAATTTGTTAACCTTAACTTCTGTATTTTCACCTGAACCTTTCCAAGATGAGTTTTAAGGCAATTCAATATTGATAGATGCACAATTTAACCACTTCAAGTTTTTACTGAAAATAGTTAAAGAGTACATTTTAAATAAGTAGTAGTTACTTATCATTATGTATTAACAGCAAACAAACGATGGGGCAAGGCAAGAGGACGAACTAGCAAACGCATATTGGCAATTTATCTCATAAATCTTATGAGAGATTCAGATGAAACATACCGGTAAGAAAGGTAATGTACAAACACTGAATAAGTCAGTCAGAATTGTTGTCTTCTGTGGACATTTGCAAGGGCATTATAAAAAATTATATCATTGTACCTGTAATATGAATGTACCTATTGCACCTTAGACATGACTTGTATCTTTAAGAATGATTTAGTGACAATCATATGACATAAACATGATCTTCTAGGCTGATATTGCACATACGATCTGAGAAAAATATGTGGTGGGGTTATTGAGTATCAAAACGCATTAAAAAAACCTTTTACATCAAGGTAGGGATGCAAATTACTGAAAAACCACCAAGTATCATGCACAAATGTACAGCCTACAGGTAGAAATGTGTTGTGTTCTGAACAAAAAATAAATATAATCATTCACACTTGGATATTCATATCCATATTCATATCCATACATGTAAAGATATAAATTATTAGCTTTTCAAGACAACATAGCATAACAAGGACTAAAACAACATCACATAACTTAAGCAATACCTCAACAGGCCGAATAGAACCATGAAATCTGGAATAAATTATATAGCACCATGAAAAAGTAGCATGAATAAATATATTGGTTGAATCAATTAACTATAAAAAGGGCTAAAAACATTTAGAATAAAATTTAAAAAAAGTCTTGGTCAACATACAGAAATGTTGACCAGCATTGATGACATTTTATAGGTATCTTTAAAATCTGCAAAAGTTTAGACTGAAGTATTAAATAAAACAGAATGATACATTGAACAAGGGAAACGCTCTTGGCGGCGGTCTCGCCTGCATAACGCAATTCAATATGATTAACCAGAACGTCAATGACGTAGCGCTCATCTGCATCTCGCAACAACAAATATCGTAAATTTTATGTGGTACACTTTTGAACTGGTCAAAAAATTTGATGCCCTGCATGGAAGGGACATAATATCATTTCATTTGCATAAAGTACCATAAATAATCAATGGAGCAAAATCTCACAATTCTGTGTAGAAGTTTAGTGTTCCAAATTTAGCTCTACCAGATAAGGCAAACCAAATCAAAATCAGTCAAGAAATGAGGGAAAAGAAGCAATTTTCGTTATTTTTGGAATAAATTTGCATAAATTACCATACTTAAAGGTAATACAAAGTTTTGGGAAATTTTGAAAATGGGTGGATAGTGATTCTTTACAATTTTGATGTATTTGGATACCCCTGTGGATGTAATATAAGCAGTAGAAAATTTAGCCCCTAAAACACTTCTGCTCCCGGTAAATTTTGATAAACATTTCAATTAGCGTCTACGGCAGTACGATGGTAGCTGCGACCATGAAAATCTCAGAATATGTAGTTGTGATATATAATTTCCAAACGGAAATAGCTAATCGGTCGATTTAAGTCAAGAAACATTGTTTTATAGCTTAATTAATGTCTTGACCTTGAGAGGGAGCTATACAACATAAAGAGTTTATCATGCACAATTTCATAACTTTAGACTCGGTTTCAACCGCGACAATGATCACTGAATATTGTAGGGTCGCATATGCTTCCAATATGTTCATTTGAACCAAATTCATGACCCCATACCAAAACTTTGTATCACCTTTAATTAATGGAGAACAATTTCAAAATTCTGTGTAGAAGTTTAGTGTACCAAAGTAAGCTCTACGATATAAAGCAAACCAAATCAAAATCGGTCGAGAAATGAAGGAGAAGAAGCCTTTTTTGTGATTTCAAATAAATTTGCATAAATTAGCATAGATAATGAATTTTACAATTCTGTGTAGAAATTTAAATCCCCCTCCTAGCCCTATCATATGAAACAATCAGAATCAAAATCGGTTGAAAAATAACGAAGAAGAAGCATTTTGAAATTATTGATGTTGATGTCACAACAAAGTCTAAGTTTGTTGACCTTAAATGACCTTTGACCTTAACTTAGTGACCTGAAATTCTAATCACATGATTGGGGAGACTTGATAACCCTATAGTCCAAGTTTCATTGACTAAAAACTTATCCTTTCAAAATTATATCAAAAATTCAAAAACTTAACCTTAGGTTAAATTTTCGATGTTGACGCCGCCATCGCCGCCGCCGTCACCGGAAAAGCGGCGCCTATGTCTCCCTTTTTGCTATGCAGGCGAGACAAAAATGAAATTTTGCATTGTAAAATTCTAGAGTATTCAAGACACAAATTTGAGTAAAATGATAACAGTAAACTGATATTCAAGAAAATGCAAGCACTTTGTGAAGCATAGTTTACAAGGATTTCAGGCTTAATATATCTAACATGGATGAATAAAATGTAAAATTATAAAATCTTTCTCCATCACAACATTGGTCTCTTTAACATTTACATCACAATCTAAAATTGGTATCTAATATCTGGTTACTATACTATGACAAGCATGCAAAACATAAGATACAATACATGTAGTGGACATAATCAAATGAAGAAATAAAGAGGTACTAAGGTATAACATGCCTAGAAATTGAGAAACTACAGACGTTCTTAAACGTGGAATGACAAGGGCACCAACATCAAATGGCAAAAATAAAACTTTAACGTCATTTCTGTACATTTAGCATTTACATTTTCAGTGAGCTTCCTAACATTTTTTAAATATTGAAATTTGCTACAAATATAAGTTAACACACTGGTCAAAATTACATATTCTCCTTATCTGACCAGTACATGTTATTGTAGTAATATTGTGACTTTTAATAATACCATAATGATTATAGTATATGGCTGATCTCAAATTACATTTTTTTAATTTGGACTTACATACTTGCAGTCATTGTGATGCACACAATGTAAGTTTGAGGTATGCTCTATTTCATATCAATGATAAATAGCACACAAGTTGAAACACCAAACCCTTGCTCGACAGTCACTCTCATTAAAAAAAATGCTGGTCGTAAACTTGTTACAAAAAGAGACATTTTGTTGGTAAAATAAATAAATGTCCTTTTATCTGTTGAGATTTCTACACGCCATCAATGGCAAGAACTTCCCCCTCAATTTGACGAAGGTCAATGATTTGATCTTCCACCCCCACCACCTGACTCAACTCTTCCCTGATATGAGCTACAATATCTTCCAGGTCTTGGGTTGATCCCTCAGTATGTATCTGGTTGTCAGAGCTCATGTCCTCTAGAGTGCTATAACAGCCAATATGCATGTCCTCTGGACTATTGCTACATTCTAAGATGAGCTCTGTGTGGGTAAGGGCTGGATGTACTACCTCAACTGAGCTACAAGTATCATGTATCTTTGAATTCCTATCATTTGGCTCATTTCCCTTGTTAAGTGGGTATTCAGAGTTGTTTGTTAACTCAGAGTGCTGCTGATGAAAACCTCCACCATCTATCTTGTGTTTGCTCTCGGCCACTTTCTGCCCAATCTCCTCTGCTTTCTTCTCCATTGATGTATCCTCGTCTCCAGTTGAATTCACCTCTTCAGCTTGGGAGAATTCATCCGAACTGTCATCGGTCACAAGTAGGTACTTTTTAAACTCACCAGATCTATCCTTTCTCTCATCAAGTAATTTTACAGATGTTACGCCTGTATCAAATCCTTTGACAGATGTTTGAGAAACTTCACTTGTTTGCTTAGGATCACCATTGGATGCATGGCCCTGGATCACATCCTCGTATTCATCATCAATATCTTCATGAATGCTATTTTCCTGGTGATTGGAAGCCTCTTCTTCGTCAACGAGAGCAGTGATAGAGCGAACTTTCTCCACGTCTTGAGTGACATTGTCCCCGCATGTGGTTTGTTTCTCATACGCTGGAATTTGCAATCTCCTTGGGACCATACTGTGACAGTTGTGTAGCAGAACACACTGTGGATGAAGGCCTCGATCACATGATGAACATGCTGTACGGGTGATCTGCGACTTTCTTGATGTGGAACAAACACAACAGTAACGGGTTATACCATCGTTGATCTCCACATATCCCATGTCATCATCATCATCTTCAAATGGTTCTTGATTATCTGAAGTATCCTATAAAAGAAAATGGAAATATAATAGTTTAAAAATAGTTTAATAGTAGACTGATATGGCCAAATAAAACAATTTTAGTTAAAAAACATTTTAGACTGAGAAGGCCAAATCATCTCCTTACCCCTTCCAATACATTCACTGACTATTTTTCTTCAATTCATTAGCCATATGAAATATATAACAAGTTTTGTCAAGAATAAGGGTCATAGAGAACAACATCACTGATAGCATATAAAATCCCTAATCCAATTCACATTCTATCCTTTGCAACTTTCCAAGAAAAAGGAAACAAAATAATATGACCTCTAAAATAATGAAAAATCATTCCACTATAAGCAGATCAGACAGGGCTGCACTGAGACTCTAAGGACTCACCATCTCAGTGAGTTCTTGAGGCAGGTTGATCATAGGACATATATGTTGTGGAGCACAGATCCTATGCAGTCCTTTCTTACAATGGGGACACATTGTACTGGAGCGACTGCGCCTGCCTGCCTTACGATTGGAACACACTGCACAGTCTTTCTTCCTTGTCTTGACATCACTCACAAGGATGGGAACCACATCTCCAGTGAAACGTCCACCTGTAATAGCCTTCAAAATGAGAGCAAACGGATGACTGAAAAGGATACTCATTTCTGCACTATGCAGCAATAATGAGTATTTGTAAAGCGCCGAGTGTTCATGAATTATATAGACTGTAATTAAATGAAAATTGCAATACAGAATACATGAACAATATAATAAAGAGTTAAAACAGAGTTTGATGCAAGTGGTACAAAAGAGAATTACAAAAGTCTAAACCAAAGTGTGGCTGAAGTGACATTTTAAAGTGATAAAACAAGAAGACTTGCTCAGAAATAGGAAGGTCCATAACCTATACCCACAATCTTACCCCTAGTACATCCACAGCTGTAACATAGTCAAACCTCTGCCTATGGGGTTCAAATGAAAGTGCAGATTCAGGACTAGAAGTACACTGTTCAACAATTTGCTCAAGTGATTAGGAAAATCAACCTGACCTTAAACTTGGAATCTACTATTGAAACCAACCTTTTTAAAATTCTAATTTTGAAATATTATGTATGCCAGCTCTGCCATCATTAAAGAAAACATCTCATTCTTACCACTGTGTTTCCTTTGGAAGTATCATTGAACTTGCAGTAATGGCGCCACTCACATCTTAGGTGAACGTTCTCCTTACAGACAAGGCATGCCATCCTGGTTTTCTGGCCAGAATGGCATACCGTACAGAATTTGTCTTGGCCTGTCTTTAGAAGATTAGAGTCCTTATTTTTTCGGTCTTTCATAGGCACTGGAGAATGATCCTATTGACAGGAAAGATATAGAAAATTTATAAAATGATATTCGAGTAGCATACACCAATTAAAAAAAAAAAGGTGCTATATGGTTAACAGTTGGCATGGATGTAAAACTAACATAAATGAGCATGAGGAACAAATGATCAACATTTAGAAAAAGAAAAGCAATGTCCATTTGGAATAAAGATTACCAGACCTATATAAGGTACCTCAGTACAAATACCACAACATTCAGATATTTCAATCACATTCCACATTTTTATTGCCATCCTTTTGTATTTTGCTTCATAATAACTGAAGATCACACAAACTGGATTGAGAAATGGACAATGTCTCATCTTAATTCAACTTACACCATCAATGAAGTTTGCATTGGATGTAGAGGGTGTTGAGAGATCCTGCTGACAAGGTTCTAGTGATGGTTCTACATCATTCATCTCTTCATCGTTTGAAATGGTCATTGGCATCGTGGCTTCAGTTAAAGCAGTGAAGGATGAATCCTGCATTAAGAAACAAATAATTAATTTATAATCAAACATCCATTTTTCAATCTTGATGTTTGTAGTAACAATGCCTTTAGTGTAGATCATATTAATTCAGTTTTATTAAATTCCTTCAACTGTTACTTTTAATATACAGGAGAGGTTGTCTTATAACAAAATAATCAAAACTGGAGAAAAAAAAAAAATGCAACAAAAAGTTGGAGTAAATTTGTAAGCGTATTGTACAAACTTACTAGTGAGAGTTTGCTTCAGAAACAGATTATTTTGACAACCACATTGGTTACAGGTCAAGGAGGACGAATTAATACATTAAGTTCTTCTATGTATGCTGCCCGTCAGGATGGAGTATGCATTTTAGGTTTAGGTTTTGATGTTTTAGTATCCATTCATAAATGATGTTTTATAAAAAGATAAGAAAAAGCTTAGTGTACACAATCAAAAACCCACTTGTGCATTGCTAACGTTGCTCCCAGGGCAGATATGTTGGGCAAGGCACCTGACATGTAGACCTCTCCTACAGACAGCACACTGTGTTCTTGATCTATTTCTCTTCCCATCCCGCTTCTTTCCTGAACAAACATCACATGCTTTTCTTCCATCTTTCACCTCACAGCTCTCTATCCGTACCACTAATGGTCTCTCCCCAACAAACGTGCCTGTGTTCTGTGCAGTTTCAAAACAGAATATACACTCACTACATTTGATATAATTCACACTATTCATAAATAACAACCCATCTTTCAAGAGGGGATGAGAGGCATATTGATTTTGTGAATATGAAATTAGGAAAAAAATGAAAAACATGATTTCTTTAAATATTTTCATAGGTCACCATAAAAATTCTCACTTGAGTTACTTGAAAATAGATGCCCAATTCCAATTTGAATGTTCAAACTGAACACTATGCTACCCACATCCTTTTTGTCCGAGATTGATCACATTTTGGAGTTTAAAAAAAAAAAAAATCTCTATCTTTTATATATCTCTCTGAGTCTCTTTTACATTATTTTCCCTCATTCCCTCAAAGTTGGGCTAAAATGTAACACTTTAGTTACAATATTCTGACCCACAGAATAATTGATTACATTATTTCAAACATTACGCTATTACCCATCGAGTAAACACTGTGACAACCTTAGATTACATACCAAGTTAGGCGCATGCCTTTCTGTGTTCTCCTCGTCCCTAAAGCACTGATGGCGATAGAAGCATTTCCTGTGGACCCCTATACCACATACATTGCACATGAGATGGGTCATCTTCTTGTTTCCATCATGGTAGGCACATTCATTACAGTCTACTAAGCTTTGTGGTCCACACTTGACCAACATTGCTACCACCTCAGGGTTATCTTCCTGTGAAAAGCCGTCACTCAACTCGTCGGCTTCCTCTACCATATCATCAGGCTGAAAGACAAACGATTGCAAGAAATGGTGTGATGCCACTTTATTCACATTGATCTAATCTACAGATATTATTCATCAAAAACTTCCCCACAATTTTATACACACATAATTTGATTTTAAACAGATAATAAGAGAGCAGTGCTCATTACTAAATATTGCAAAGATACACAAACAAAATTTGGATTTTTTATAAACTTTAAATTAAGACACAAAAAATGGTACATATAAGGGGAGGCAGAAATTGTGTGTGGGCATATATAATTGATTGTCATAAAGTAACATATTTAAAATGTACAGTAAACATAGAATTTCACAAAGAATTCAATTTTCACAGTACATAAAGTACACTATGTCCATCAACATTTCATCGCTCTGTAAAGCGATGTTTTTGAGTGAGCAGCCTAGAAGATCAGACACTTTGAAGCTTGATACTTTGACATGAAATGAAAGGCTCCAAAAGCTCTCATGAATTGCTTCATCCAGTGCACATTTTGTGCGAAAAACATGACAAATACGTCTATCACCATGGAGAATTTGCATGGTGAAAACCAAGTCATGAATTCATAGATTTGTTTTTACCGTTAGTCATTTTACTCTCCATCCACCTCTATGATGTACAACCTGTATATGAGGAAATCAGATTGCAAGCTAAATTGCTAGATATTCCTACTCCAGTAGATGTTTTGGCAGAGGCTAATGTTGCAAAGGGGGCAGAATCTTATCCCATTTGTGTAATGCCTCTATTCATGATACCTTTCTTGTCTATGATATTTAATATGTCTATGGTTTGGACCTTACCTTATTACTCCAGGTGAACACTGTTGCTTTATCCACTGCAGAGCTCACAGTTGGGACATCATACTAGCACAGACAAATGATACAAATTTACAATGAATGATATCATTCAATATGAACATTCCATTAAACGCTCATAGGATAGACCCGTCTGCATACAAGGAAATTTTCCTTTGCAATTAAACTATGACCACAAAAGTGAATCGGGAGAATTCACAAATATACAACATAGTATGAAGCTTATACATGTTACTGTATAAAGGTCATAATTATGCGGGTAGTAATTTAGAAATATGTATTGCTTTATTGTATTTCAGTAATTTCAGAAATTCCATTTTCATCTTTAAAGGGAAAGTCCACCCCAAAAATAATTTTGTTTCGATAGAGGCAGAATAATAAGAAAATCAGGTGAGTGAAAGTTTGAGCAAATTCTGAATGAAAATAAGAAAGTTATGAATTATTGAAGTTGTGATCAATCAAATACAAATTGGCAACTCTGTGACTTATTATACGAGCTCTCCTTTATTTGCTTTGTGCATAATATTCCATAAAATCATGTTTTCTTCGTTATTGATGACGGAATATATATTTGTTCCTTGCAGGGGGAGTATAGAAACATATTTGCAATTATTATATTTAGGGTGCATGTATGGTTGAAATTTTTCTTGAGGGAAAATGAAAATTTTAGATTTTTTTAGTACTGAGCAAATGGAAGTTGAGCTCGCATGATACGTCATAGAGTTGCCAATTTGTGTTTGATTGATCACAACTTAAAAAATCCTAACTTCCTTATTTTTAATCGGAATTTGCTCAAACTTTCACTGACTTGTTTCTCTCATTTTTCTACTCCTATTAAAACTAACTTAATTTCAGGGTGGACTTTCCCTTTAACCATCTCATGTACAGTGTAAAAGGCAAAATATTCCTGGGAAGGGTCATATGAAGCTTGTCAGTCTATTCCATAATGACTGACAAATAAAAACAATTTTTGGAAATGTCAATCATTGATTTCAAGGGTTAATAAAAAAAATTAAAAAAAAATCATCATTACTTGCTTTATTACAATAAGGCAGCCAATTTCTTTACACAATAAGAGGATTTTCATTTTGTTTGCTAACAGAGATGGAGTTAATGAAACGATACGGTATATCATTTTGGCTCTCAGCTGAAAATTTCTTACATTTGGTAAAAGTGTCATTGGTACCAATGACACTTTTACCAAATGGTAAGGCTTCAGGCTTCTTGATAGTACACCATACGATTGGCCATTGCAGTAGGCCGAGAAGGAAAAGATTTCTCAAGTTCATTCTTCTCAATAATCTTAACAGTAAATGATTCAAAAGTTATCAAGTGCTTGATCGTGCAAACCCCTCCCCCTTGCTGTCCTGCAAACTTACATGTAGGTATTCAATTTGCCAACTGATATGAAAATCACATTGAGTATGTGAATCTGACTCGTGTTTAATAATAATTGATATCAATAACAAGCCACAAAAACTGTAATTAGCTACTGAAATAAATGTATTTGATTGGTTGTGAGCAAATTTGTCAATGAAAATTGAGTTATTGACACATGTTATTAATAACAAATGTTATGAAACAGGGCCCTGGTTCTCATCAAATTTCTAGTGTGAACAATTATTTGTATGTTCGTGACTTGCGACCATCTATCAATACACCTTTTACATACTGCTACTTTAAAAAAGAAGAAGATCAAATTGATTGAGTGAATGGAGCAAAAAGCCTGGAGTACATGTAAATACCTTTGGATGTTGTTTGCTGAGACCACAGACGTGGAACTGAAGACACCTATGATGTAGACCCTTCTTGCACAGACTACACTGAGTGTAGGCCCTCTTACGCCTGCCGAAGCAGGTACGACTAGAGCATACAATGCAGTCCTTCCTTCCATCTCTAACATCATCACCAAGGATCTTCACAACTGTTGGTTTCCTATCACTCTCTATGTCTTCCTGTTGTTTTTTATTCAAAGAAAGGAATTGAAATATCCTTATTCCTCGTGTCTTATTTAATGAAAGCTGTTAGCTTGAAATTGGTATTCACAATGATATCTTTACACTCATACATTTCCAAACTAGTGTAAACTAGATGGACCTTCGACTGTGCGCAGTCGAAAATGATGCCTCCGCCATGGAGCAATTTTACAAACCAAAACAGAAGCAATTTTTAAACTTCAAGTTTGATTGCAATCCACTAAAAGATTCTCAGAATAATGTGATATTTTTCATATTAGGCTTGAGTCGGTAAGGTCGATCACACCGGGACCCGACCGTTGCCGTCGGGTCCCGGTTTCGTTTTTTGAGAACCGACGCCCCGAAAAAAATAATGAAATATGTAAGAAATTGCAGTTTTGCACACCACTAAAATCAATCCACCTTAAAACATAAGTATTTAATTGTTACCAATCATATTCTAGCTCATCCTGAATCAATCCGAACTGCTGATATAAATATGGGTTGCAAAGCACTTCGCCCCATGGGGTTGTACTTGCCAGCTGCTAGCTAGCTACTGGCCGGGTCTCTCGGCAGGATTAATAAATCAGGTTGAAAGAAACATTGATGCTTGAATAATAAAACGGCTTTCTAAAAAGTACTTCTTTACAACATACCGATCAAATAATTTTTAAAAGACAAAATAGATATTTTTTCTTTGATTTTGAACACTGCATGCTTCTTTTAAAAGCTGAAAATTACTTGGTAATCACAAGAAGTTTCGATACGGATAGCTGTTGCAAGGCAAGTTTAGACTAGTCTCAGAAATATGCGCAGTGCTCCTCATCGTTAGCTGTAATGCGTGCCAGAACGAACCCAAACAAAGACGTGATCGTAACAAGAAAAAAAGCATTAAAAACTACGAGAGCACAATTCGAAAAACAACTACTCAAAATTATCGTAAGCAGATACATAACTTGGAGGAAGAATACAATAGTTGTTCAAGAAAAGCCACAGAAATAGTGATATTTAAGGAGTTACTATAGGTACAATCATTATCGGAATGGGCCTGCTGATATGTCCGAATTACACGAGGCTAGAAACCAAATACCGCCCTCTACGGTAAAAGGTAGTATAACAAAGGATTTGAGTATTTGCAGCAGGCCCCTTGAAATAAAAATGTTCCCAGTAACTCCTTGATTATCACAATTTCTGTGGCATTTCTTGGGCGATTATTGAATTCTTTGTCCAAGTTATGAATCTGATTATGGTAATTTTTAGCAGTGCAGTTGTCTTTCCAATTGTGCTCTCGTAGTTTTTAATGATTTTTTTCTCGTTACGATCTCGATCGTTCTGGCACGCATGACAACTAACAAGGAGCACTGCGCATTTTTTCGAGACTAGTCTGAACTTGCCTTGCAACAGCTATCCGTTTCGAAACTTCTTGTGATTACCAAGTAATTTTCAGCTTTTGAAAAAAAGCATGCGATGTTTAAAATAAGAGATAAATATTTATTTCGTCTTTAGAAAATTATATGATCGGTATATTGTAAAGAAGAATTTTTTAGAAAGCCGTTTTATTATTCTAACATTCATATTTTTTGACCAGATTTATTCAACCTGCATAAATCAAAATGGCGGCTCGAATGTTGTCTATTTTTGCCTCAGTTTTTTTACTTTTAGAGGCACGATAATGGCACTAGACATTGCCAATCATGGATGAAAATAATGTCAAATGGAAGAATATACCAATCTGAGCCGAGGTATGCATGTGTTGATTTATTTGAATGATAAAAAAGGTCACTTTTAAGGGACATACTGATGATAATAATCATGATATGCGCTTTTTATAGAGGCAAGTGACAAATCCTGCGAGCTGATTTCGGGACACCGGGTCCCGATCGGTACAAGGCCGTCGGGACCTGGTTTATGAAAATCCCGACATGACTCAGGCCCATTTCATATACATGTTTGACCCTTCGATCTTTGACCTCAGGAACCTAAAAATCTATTCACTGAATTGGCTCTGCAAGATACATGTTTTGAGTTTGATAGTAAGCCATCCATCGGATCTATTGATAATACGTTCACAAGCTATTTTCGCATACATAATGAGCCCCATATCCTTTGAAATTTGACCTCGTGAACCCAAAATCTAATCAGTTCATTGGCTCTGCAAGATACATACATGACCCAAGTTTGGCGGGAATCCATTGATTGGTTCTTGAGATAACGCGATCACGAGAACGGGACGTACGGACGGATGGACAACCCAAAAACATAATGCCTCCGGCTACTTTGTAGCGGAGGCATAAAAAAGTTTTAACCCTTGTTTTTACCATTTAAAAGTTGTTTACATCCATCATTTTATCTGTACCTGAATATCTGTGTCACTGGGGGAAAAGAATTAAATCATGAACTGTTCTTTGATATCTTGGTCCAAAATTAACTTTTAATCACCAGGGGTCAATTTGGAACATAATTTCAATGACAAGGCAAATGGTTGCTTTTCCTTCTTTAGTTCACATCTCCCTTGTGTGCTCATTATTAAATTAACAATCCAGAGAAAAGGAAGAAGTGATTCTTCCTTCAACTCACCTGTAAGAAATGATGTCCTTGAGAGGAGTCCACTTCTGTAGGGTTAGCTGCATTCGAAATAAACTCACAGTCCTCTTCAATTTCAACTTTGATATTACATGTCTCGGCAAGAGCAGTGGATGTCTGGGCAAGAGTATTCCGGTGAGCATGTGTTGGAGTTTCATGTGGTCTCAGCTGGAGTTGAGACAATAACCCTTCTTGAGTATGGAATCGCATTCGAGGGTTGAGCTGCGTGTGAGAGTTGAGTTGTGTGTGAGAGTTGAGTTGAGTGTGAGAGTTGAGTTGAGTGTGAGAGTTGAGCTGTGTGGGAGGGTTGAGCTGTGTGTGAGAGTTGAGTTGTGGTTGAGCACTGAGTTGGAGATTTGCATTGGAGATGCTCCTGCCACTGCTATGACTTGATAGTTGATTTGCCATATGCAGTTGGCTGCTACTATTACCTAGCAAAGTGCTCTGGGCCTTAGATCCTGTCTTTCTCTTCTTTTTTTGACTGCCAGAAGAAATTCTATTCAACTCCTGCAAGAAAAGATATATATATGCACTGTTAAATTACATTCAATCAATTAAATTTAAAAAGCAGTAAGAACAAAAAACAAGAAGAAAAAAAATACTTATCACAAGGGGTCTTGAAGAAAAAAAGTACACTACAACCAAGCAACTCAATGATGTTTGTTGCACAATTATCCGTCAAAATCATTTTTAGATGGGACACTAATATAACCATTTTGTATTCACACAATCCTTTTGTCAGAGGATCCAGCATGACCTAATGGATATTTCCACCATTTCAAAACTTATATGGCTGTATGTATATTATTTGCTAAACAAGATTATACTCTGAAACGTATGGCTTCCTAAAAATGGTATGGAAATCTATATTACTGTTTTATTAATGTCTTACATTTTCATTGACTTCTTCCTCATTCTTCATCCAGGCACACATGTGATTATGTTCACATTTCCTATGCAGGCCTTTCTTGCAAAACTTGCATATAGTCCTGGACCTATGTCGCTTTCCCAGCCTGCGTTGTGAGCAGACAATGCAATCTCTCCTCTTTCTGTTACCACCCGTCAAAAAGACCACATTAGTTCCTCCATCAGCAAGCTGAAAGATACAAGACGAATACTAATTGTCAGTGATTCAAACAATCAAAATACAATACCAACATGTTTCAAACATTTACAGTCTACAGCAAGAATAAATAACTGAAATGTATCATTCACACTTTAATCACAAATGTGCATGTGCATTCATAGATTTGTTAAAAGACTTGTCTGAAATGTCTCAAGTGTAATTGTTTTTTTAAACATCTGGACCCCATTGTTTTTTTAAACATCTGGACCCCGTCTTACAAAGAGATGATATTGATCCGAATCAATATCAAGTCCCTAAATCAAGCACAAGTTTGCAGTCTCCTATCTCTTATGTACATAGTTGTGATTGATATCAATCACAAATAAGTTGCGATTGATATCAACTCTTTGTAATACACGGCCTAGGTGTGTATTCTTCCAATTCAGTTCAGCCCAATCCTTGGGTTAGGATCATTAACAAAAGAAAACTTTAACCTCGGACAAACTTCCTTGTTAAACCCAATTTTGAACAATAGCTCATAAGCCTAGTGTAAGAACAAAATTCCAACCAATACAGGCCAGAGTTCATGATTAGCCTACAAATGATATTTTAATCAGACATTTTTAAAAGCTTTACCTGTTCTGGGTCTGTTGTCATTAGCTCACAGTTGTGCCTGAATCTGCACTCCCAATGCAGCCCTCTCTTACAGTAATAGCACACAGTTTGTGACCTGCGCCGTATGTGAACGCCTGCACCTCTATTGGAACAGATGCAGCAATCCTTCTTTGTCTTGCATCTCTCCAATCGGAATGATTTCTTAGGCTTCTGTGCCTAAAAAACAAACAGAATATAGACCTGAATAATAAGGACTCCAAGTTTAACATGTGAGGAATTAAATAAATGGTCTTCGAATTCACTCTTGTTCAAGTACAAATAGAAGATGATATTCCCCTCAACATGAAATGTTTACACAATGTGGTTTAGTTCATATGCACTGTGTCTCCTGCTTAACAATACTCTGGGAATTGGCCAGCTACATTTATAACATTTTACAATTTAATGAATTTTATTTAATTGGGAGTTGGCAATTTTGGGCTTTTAGTGACGTGTATCCATCTTGTTTGTCAAAAAAAAATTGGTGAAATTGATATGGAATTACTGATACTAAAATATTGATGATATAAAGATATAATATTTACACAAATTCACAATCCCACATAACGGCTCCTTTGCAGTATAAATTGAATTAAATTGACACCGTACATTTGCCTTCCCAGCCCTAGGGCCTAGGAGTTGAATTTCAGTATAATTACAAGAATTAAAGCATGCATAATGATTCCAACTAAAAACTTGTCCCTACCTCTGGTGGTTTTGAACGGTGGCCATACTTTGAATACTTCTTGTGTAAAAGCTGACTGAGGGTGGGATGTTTGTGTTGAGCTAAGGCGGGGCATTCATGTTGAGCTCTACACATCTCATGGAGGTTATTGTCACACCCAGCACACATAGCCATCACACCACCTTGCTGGCATTCAACGCACACTCTGGCTGGGGCATGTATCATGATGCCGTCTACAGCAGTATTCTAAAAGGGGGAAATGGGTTGAAAGCTGATAAGTAATGAGGTTGTATCAAAGCAAGCAAGTCTACTCATTGTGAATAAGATTTTAATCACTGGCTGTGCATGAACTCTCTTTACCAATCACCTAAACAAAAATTTGCGTACAGTTACAATGCATAAAATCTACCTAAAAAAAGTTTATCTTGCATTCCACAGCCTAACTGATCAGGAGTATCAAGAAAATAAAGATTATATAAAACTGGGCACACTGAAGGTCATGTCGACTCAAAAGTCACGTTTTATGTCAGAATTAATATTAGAAGCTCATGTTTCAAATATAGTATTACCACTTTATAGGAATTACATACAAAACAAAATGTTTCTTGAGGTATCGAATGGTGGGCATTTTGTTTAATACAGGGCAACTATGTAACTGCATTGTATGTCTTGACTTTCATGCTGAAATCACAAGTTTAGCTTCAATTAGAGATATTGTACATTTGAATACTAACAATAACACTACACTCAAAATAAAAGTAAAGGTTAATTGAGAATAGACCAATCAATGCACTCTTGTATCATTTCGAGCAAGCAGTATAAACTTAAAGGGCAATCCAACCCTTGTAATAGGTTGATTTATATGAAAGCAGAAAAATAACAGAAACAGAATGGCAAGGGTTTGAAATAAATCGGTCTAATAGTAAGAAAGTTATGAATGTTTGAAATATGAGATCACTAAGTCTATGTGAATCTAAAATTGGTAGTTTGGTCAGTGGATTGTGACGCAGGACGTGGATCACTCTCCTATTGGCAGTGAAAAAAAATATCACTAATTTCTGTTTTTCTCGTAAGTTCCTTCTCCCTTGGGGCTCTACTCAAAATATATTATAAATATAATATTATTATAGGAAACTCTAGAAAGAAAATGCCCCTCTGAGACATTATTTTGTTTAACATTTAAATTTTAGTCATTTTATATGTTGGAACAGATGGGAAAGTAGTCCGGCACTACATCACATTGACATTACTGCTTCAGCTAATTTGAAGTACCCATACGTATAGTGATTAAAACTCTAAAAAAACTCATAAATTTCTCATATTTAGTCAGATTTAGTTTCATCAGTTTGCTTCTCTGATTTTTCTGCTTTCTTTTAGAGTACATGTAGATGTCTATTTGGGTTGTATTTCCCTTTAATCTTACATATTTTTCTATCTCTCTTTATGCTCTTTGGATGTTAATCATTTGAATGCCTCATATAGCATGGGGGCTAATAGTTAAACCTTTACAATAGTAACTTACAATTAATTTTATGTTACAAATAGATATTATTCATAAATTGCATCTAGATTGGAGATATATTTTTGTGATTGATTAAAATCTAGGAAATCCATTCATTAAAGAATAACCATGGTCAAATACTATGGATTACCATTCACACAGTACACAAGCGAAGCTTTGGTTCATATGCTGTGTTATGGGCCTTTCCTGTAAGCATGCATTCTGTAGTGCAGGCAGTTTTTTAAATTTTTTATTCAATTTCCTGGCACCCAAAGACTCTGTACTGGGGCCCCTATGCAGGGCCTCAGGGTAATAACAGGAAGTCATGTCAGACCTGATAATTAGCAAAGGAACCCTAACATGAACAAAATTTGGAACACAACAGAATGGAGAGAAAATAAATCAACAAGCCTGTAGAGCATGCAACTTTATGAATTGCCTGTATCATAGTGCTGTAAGCAGTGTTCTCTCTATATATTGATATGTTTCTCTATCTAGGTCTCTGTCCACCCTCTGTATCTCTTTCCATCAATATCTTATGGTTTTCTTTATAAATAAACAACCTGTCTACTTTTGTTTTACACATTTTAAGTGTTGTTTCTTTTTTGTCTTTATAAAATACAAAAATTCCAAAAATGTTAAATAAAAATTGGAAAATGATATTTTGTATTAGGATTTACATGCATAATGATAAAGATTGAATGTCTCAATGTTGTCAAGATATATAAATGTACAGGACTAATTGAACTCAACACGTAATCAATATTGGAGCCTACATCTCATTAAATATTTTGGCATATCTTGTCCAACAAACCCTTAAATATTGACCTTGAGGCCATTAAACATTACATCAATCACCTCTGTATTGTCATTGATTCCATGTATATCAGAGTTTAGATCACACCGATGAAGCACAGAGCAATCTTGATGGAGCCCCCGGCCACAGTTGCTGCACACAGTAGTTGTCAAATGTCGTTCATCCACATGAGTTAGGCCATTGCTGCATACACTACATGCTAGATAGCCCTCTGAATTCTCCAACGTTTCCTGATCAGAGTGCAATGGTGTAAAGCCCACAGAGCTGGTTGGTATTCCTCTATGCTTTCGTTTGAGGTTAGCCGGGGCCTGTGTCAGAGCAATCAGGGAAGAACCTTGTTTGAAGATCACTTGCTTGCTTGCCAAATTTCATCAACAAATTCACAACGGGAATCAAAAACAATTTGGAATTTATTGGATCAAATAAACTTTGTAAGTTAAAAGTCTTCTTTATTCTTATAATTGAGAACAAATATAATGTATTGCCTACATAATTTACTACACAAGGGCTCAAATGTCAGTCTATAAGACTCTAGCTCTAGCTTTGAATAGTACTCTAAACTCTTAAAGTAAGTCTATATTGTTAGTTTCTTTTGTAATTCATTAATATACTGACATACATGAAAGAACTCACACAATTTTGCTACAAGAAGGGAACACTATTTTGACAGTTTCTTTACATGGACATGAACAATCTTCATGTATTTCTAAAATTCAAAAAGAGCAACAATAACTTATTGTATCGATGTACATTACAATATTTCTAAGCTACAATGATTTTATACATGTACTGTAAGCTCAATAATAACACAGAAAGCAAACTTTACCTATCTACATGTACAGTGTGGGACCTATACAGTGCATAAAATACTAAAAACAATAACAAACACTTTGAAACATTACATTGACATTTGACAATACACTAACCTTATCAATAAAGGGTAAAGAAGTTTTTGTCGATAGCGGTGTTGGACGGCAGGTCGTGCAGGCAACATGCAAGCTAACAGTTGCTGGCTGCAAATCAAGTGCTTGCAGCAATGACGCTATGAATTTTCAAATAGGCCTTCATTAAATATTAAATTTATAAGTTTGTATTAACGTTTGGTTCGACGGTTTATACTATAAGGTTCCAGAACTATACCACTAGTACCCCCCCAGCTCCTGATGAAAACAGGCAAACATGTAAACTGAGCAGTAACCAATTCAACAATTGTTCTATGATTTCTGATAACTATATACAGAAGTCTTTTGCATGCATACATGTAATTTATAGTAGACTGTGAACATATGACATAATTTATTCCAAGATTTGAGGAATTTACCAATTTCTTAAGTATTACATGAATACGAGACAATGAAGTTTCCTTAACAAGTAAAGTTGTATTCAAATTTCAGCTGGATGATACATTTTGTGTTAGTGAACAAGCAACTGTCAAAATAGATTCCACTTCTTTAGTAGCAAAATTTACCAAAACTATGTACATGTATAGTTGAATATGCAACTTCAATCTTACACTTAATTTTTTGCAAAAAGGGATAAACATCTGTAAATCAAGTGATAACAATTTAAAAAAAAATTATTACGATATTTTAGAATATAGGAAAATATATAATTTAAAATTATACACAGAAAGGGGAACAAAATATAAATGGGATCTTAATGATTATTATTTAATGTTTCAGATTGAACATAATCTAGTAATTGAATTTATCTTGATAATCCCCCCCCCCCTGTCTCTCTCTCTTTATTAATCTTCCCCCATACCTCTCTCACTCCATTCTCCTTTGTCTTGCTCCCACCCTATTTCACTCCCTCCCCTTCTCTCTCTTTCTCTCTATCCTTGTTTTCTCTCTTCTCTTCCCAACCCGAACTCCCTTGCCTTCTGTTTTATCAACAAGACTACTTAGCTGGACTTTGTTGAATGAACACTGTTACCAACACCTGCAGTACAACAATATTATTGCTATCAGAAACACCCTCCAACGCTCCATTACAAACCCACCTGTCTGGAGTGCCGTAACAGATCTGTATTGCCTGCAGACTCCTGACCTGTGCTTATGCCTGAGTCTGGTGGTGAGTCTAACTGTATAGTGACAGGTCCGTCATTCTGTATATGAACCTGCATGTGTGCTCCAAATTGACCATCTGCCAAGTATGAGAATGTCAGTCTACATGTTAAATTTGGATGTGTAGATATACAAGTACATGTATGATTTCTTGTTAGTTGTGTACGGTACTTACATGTACATGAGTGACGTGGCACAAGTCTTTGCAATTTTGAAGAAAGAAACAAATCTACACTTTACCAAGTTGTGAAGACCCAAAGAATAGAGCCTGACATGTATTATTTCACTGTAGAAATATACATGTTGAAAAATCAGTCCGGTCTTTTTAATTATTGAAGTATTAAAGGTATTACAAAGTTTTGGTAAATCTTGAAAATTGGCTGGATAGTGATTCTTTACAATTTTTATATATCTAGATGCCCCTATGGATGTATTTATAAGCACTAAAAAATTCAGCCCTTAAAACACTTCTGCTTTCGAGAAAAATTGAATATACAAATTTACCGGTGCTCCCGGTAAATTTTAATAAATTTCAAATAGCGCCTACGATCATACGATGGTAGTTGCGACCATGAAAATCTCACAATATGTAGTTGTGATACATGTACATATATTTTAAACGGTAATAGCAAATCGGTCGATTTTAGTCAAGGAACATTGTTTTATAGCTAAATTAATATATTGACCTTGAGAGGGCGCTGTACAACATAAAGAGTTTATTATTTACAATTTCATAACTTTAGAATCGATTTCAACCGTGACAACGTTCACTGAATATTGTAGGATCACATATGCTTCCAATATGTTCATTTGAACCAAATTCATGAGCCCATACCAAAACTTTGTATTAACTTTAAGTAGATAGTCTTTAGTGACAATCTCATTGAATTTCTTAGAACTCTCCCTGTTCTTATTCTAAATGAATATTAAACTTTATTTGCTATAATATCCTTATGTGATGTTTTTTTCTTCTCCCTTTCTTCCTTACATTGGAATCATTGATTATCAATTCAACAACTTGAACAACTTATCACATGTTCCATAGTTGTATTGGGGTTTCTCTATCATCGTTTATACATGGAAATGATTTGAAGATTCCTAAAACATGTAATTCCAAATCATCAAACTACATGTACATTATGTTCTATATATGTACAGCTAGCATGAGGAATTAAACAATCTTTGAATTGACCCATGTGACTCATAAACCTTTATGATTTATTCTTACTTGAAGGGTTGTTTCCCATTAACTGCAGCACTGGAAATGAAGTCATGAAACATGAGCATGGCTAGATATTGCAATACTTTCATGAAACAATTATGTACATCGATCAAAGCCAAAATTTCAATTATCATGCGAATGATTTTTTTTTAATCGAGCACACACCTACTCCATTCTGAAGACGAAGTGACAGGGCTTTTTCAACTAATATATTACTAGTACAGTATGTTTGATGAATTACATTTCAAATTGTTTTTCATTCCATAAGAAGCATATCAAAACCTCACCTTTAATCTTATCCGGATTATAATCCTTCCTTAGCATGTCAAGGAATTCATTGTAGTATGTTTGTGATTGGTCTCCTGGCATTGCCTGATGGAAGTCTGGTTTATTGCCCTTCAGTATAGAGTACAGTGTAAACTGAAAATAAATATAAAACATACACCACATAATGTATCATTCTGTACTTACCGTACTAAAACTACCTACATTCTGTTGTGTAACATTTTTAATAGTTGTTGCCATCACACACAGCAAATATGGAATTCTTAATATTCTATTAATATTCCTCATTGCACAAGTCCATGGACCGAAGGGCATTACGTCTGTGTTAAAGTGCATTCATAAGAACACCTCTGTGGTTCTTAGCAAAAGATTTGTACATTTAGTACTCTGCTTTAGCAAGAACTTTACCGAGGTATTTTACAATCTGATATTCTGAGTAGACCCTAACTGCTCTTGCGCCTCCACATGCAATTCTAACAATTTTACAATCAATATAAATAGAAATTTGCATGTTGCATCCTAATATTAAATTCACATTTTGTAGACTTACAAAAACATGTATGTTACATGTATACCGGTATGTATGGAGCATTATACTGAGCAAATATAAGCACCATGAAATCAGGGGTGATAGTGAGCACTAAAAAAAAAAAAAAAAAAATCCTCAACCCCCCCCCCACCTCTTGAGCGAAAAGAAGAAAAAAAAAATTGGGAGGGGGGGGGGGGGATGGCATCTAACAAAATTCCTCCCCCCTCCCCCACCCCCTTTTGAGTAAGAAAATTGTGGAAAAATAAGGGAAAAATCAAGAAAATAGGGGTAAAATTGTGAAGAAGAAAAACATATCAGGGGGAAGAAAAAAAAATTGGGAAACCGATTTAAATTGGGTAATTATCAGGCCTGCATTAATTCCCTTTAACATGCAGTTTTCCAGTTCTATCCAATATGTGATCTGAAATACTATGATTTAAAATGCAGGGATAAATGAAGAAATGTAAATTCTATACAATTTCACATATGAATATTAATTACCTGACTGACACAAAGAATTTCCAGTTGTTTGTCTTTGACACTCTTCGCCCATCTTTTGTCATTTTCATCATCAAACACCCTCAGGTTCAAAATCTTCCTGACTCTGTGAAGAGAAAGAAAAGTTTCAACAAAATTTATTCCTCTTCACTGTTATTGACATTCTTTATAACTGACAAATACTTCACATTTACAAACAAGTTTTAAACTTTCTCTTCCAGTTCCAACATGACACACTAAACTAAACGCCATGAAACCTATCTTGAATAAATTATTAAAAAATAAAGAAACGGTGAAGTAAAATTTACAAAAGAATGTACATGTAAGGTACATTGTAATAAAAGTACCCACAATTTAAAAAGAAAATACATACTGGTACTGGTACATGTACTTGAATGTATGTAATACACGTACCTTTAGACATACGTAACACTTCTTGACAAAAGCTTGCCCAATATAGCAACAAGTACTTCATGCAGACATGATTCAAGTGTTGTAGATCATTCATTAATAGCAGGTCAATGAAAACCCTTGTCACTAGGACCCCAGAAAAGAAACATCCATACATTTGAATAAATATTAAAGCTTATCTGCACTAGTTTGGCCAGAAGGGATATATTAGACCTCCCTGTATGGTCACTAACGGGTGGTTATCTCATCAGATCAGCTCTCAATGGGTACAACTTAGGCATTGTTTTCATTTGTATAAATCTTGCACATATTCTTGAGGAATATTGTACATCAATAGGCAAGAATAAATCTCTTCTTTCAGCATACCAAGTTTACCTACAATGTACACATATTATTCAGGCTGAGGATTCCTGTAAGTTTAAGGAGGGAAACCGGTATGTATGGACAATAGAGTACTCACATGTATTCTCTTTCTTTAGGAGTGTCATCTTTTGATATCCCCACCAGAATACAGAGTCCTCTTCCAATGCTACTTATCAATTCGTCACCAACTACAGAAAGAGAAACGGAGAAAGGAAAAAAAAACAATGATAAACATTAACAAAATCTATACAAGTTGAATAGGAGCGCATTTTCCTATTTCTTCACAAGGAGTGGGCAACACATGCATGCAGACTGGTCATCTTCGGTACTGTACACCTAAATAGCAGGGTTTGGACAGCCCGACCAACAGACAACCTGACCCTAGATAGCTCAACCTATCTAGTTATCCAGGGTGAAGGGCCTCACCAAACAGCTTGACCAACAATGACTATTTATGTGGTAAATTACAGATTAACTAATGCAGTCATGGCAGGGAAACATGGTAATTGTGGACAATTATGGTGCACAGAAGGAAAGTAACAATACTATTTTTAAAGATAAAGACCACTTCATCAGAAACTTTCTTTTTCCTTGCAGGTCTCAAAGTGAATGCCATGTTGGTTGTACAAAATCAAGGACACAGCAGAAAGAATATATCCTAACTATATTAGTTGTACACTGCACATCTCATTGAACGCGGTTAAGATTCATGAGAAAATTCAACAGCGGGACAAGGGTTGTAAGTTTCAAGACAAGTATAGCATTTCAAACATTTTTTTCTTGATTCACAACATTTGTATATTTACAAACGTTACTGCCAGCGGAAACCACAAGCCGCGACTCGGCGAGTGATGTTAATTTCGTTAATGTAATGTGATTACCAGTAGAGGGAATTTGAGGAGTTTTGTATCAACCTAGCCTATAATCTAGGCGGAGTGCCGAGCTTTTTTCTTTGCTGCTAGACTAACCCTAAGCAGAACGTCTGATACGGCGAGACTACGAACCGTGAGTCGCGAAGCGGCTCACCGCCTATAATCACTGGTCTAGCTAATCAATATTCATATATATTCAAAATGGCGGATCTATGAATCATTCAACAGCCCTACCAAATAAGGTACACCTATGTTACGTTCGACCAATCAGATATAAGAAACCGCAACGAAAAAAGATCATGATCATAGAATCCGTGGTCGCGTAGAAAATCACAGCACAAGGGGATTGCTTGGTATATTGCACTCTTTCCAAAACCAGTAGGTAATGCAACAAAAATATCCCTGCCGGCTTCAATAACGCTACGAATAGCGGATTCCTGCAGTTCTCTGAATTTTCCATTAGGAATGCCTAGTTTGTTGGCCGCATATGATAAACTTTCTCGCAGAAGATCGTCGTCGCATGAACTACCCGCCATCTTGGATGAAGAAAATGACGTAATGTCACGTGATTTATAATATGCATATGCATAGACTCTTCTCCATACGTGTTTCTGATTGGTTGAGTTCATTTCGTATTCATGAGGTTTTTTTCGTACGAAAAACTGCCACGGATTCATGGTCGATAATAAAAAAACGACTAAAGCTAGACCAGTGATTATAGGCGGTGAGCCGCTTTGCGGCTCACGGTTCGTAGTCTTGCCGTATCAGACGTTCTGCTTAAGGTTAGTCTAGCAGCAAAGAAAAAAGCTCGGCACTCCGCCTAGATTATAGGCTAGTATCAACCAAGCGAGTCAATATGTTGTGAATGATGAAAACAAATTATGGATATAGAGATAGCTGTGTGTAAATGTTTTACCCTACTTCATCGCTGTTATGCGGGCCGCATTTCATTCATGAGCTATTTTTGTAATTACCGGTACATTTATCTGAATCTGAATTCTCCTTGGATTACGTGGTGTTCAACGGCATTATTTACATTGAGATTCTACGAGATAATCATGTTTTTTCAGCAACTGTTTTGGCTAGTTTCATGATCAAGTGACTGAGTTCTTCAATTCTGACCGTATGAGAACTTGTGGCCCAGCTCCAGCAGCTGACTCGGATTTGGAAGACAGTGATATGGAGTATGAGTAAGAGACTTGTCCCACACATACCGTATTTGCCGGCGTAAAGGCCACAGTATTTTTGGAAGAGAAAATATCAAAAAGTTGGGGTGCGGCCTTTGCGGCGAAAGAGTAAAAAACCCCCCCCAAAAAACACGAAAAAACAGCACAAATTTGCACATATTGGACTACAAATAACTTACCACTATGGTACAGGACATTTCCACACATCTTACCTACAATTTTATTTTGTATTATTGACATGAAGACAAAAAAAAAACTTCCTAAAACAACATCTGCCGATAGATCTTGATCTAAGTTTGTGCCAAGTAAAAGAAGGGACCGTTACGGAGCTGCCGCGAACGCAACTGCACATCCAGCCGAAGTCGTCATTTTGTATCGATTTCATGCAATTTCGCATTACACCGTACATTGTGGTAGGTGTACATATCCGACACCAAATCTGCCTGTGATCCCTTTTTAGCTAAATTTCTGGTAATTTATAAGAATATTGATGAATTTGGTATCAGTGTGTAAAAAAAATGAGTGTTCTACAAGAAAATTACAATTACTTTGTTTTGTCCGTTTGTTTTTTGTTTTTTGTTCTCCTCTTTGAAATGTCAAAGTTGGGGGTGCGGCCCTTATCACTGGCAAATACGGTATATGTACACCTTTATATGGCAGGCGTTTCTTTACAAGTTATCAAATAGGGACACCAACCGCAAACACTATTGGCAGCATTACTATCCTGGCTGTGTATTAAGATGGGCAACACAGACTACACTGTACTGCAGTACATTCATGCAACATTTAAAAAAACCTGTACCGGTATACTTTCAAATGGTTTTATAAACAAATTGAATGAATCAATGTTGATTACAATTAAGTAATGATTGGAAATGACAAGTTTTATTTCTATGATTTTGCAGATATTTGAGCCTATTTTTATCGATTGGGCCAACCGTACTCTGTTCCGCCATTTTCTAATTTTATGTTTTTTTAAAAAGAAGGGAGACTTTATCGTTGCTGATTGGTTGCTAACACAGGGCAGCGGCAGGCTATCTGCACATGTGAGATAGACAGCCACCCGTCCGATATTGCACAACTGCTTTAAATGACGTCACTGGTAGAGTGTCCGCAACGCACACTTTTTTTATTTTATTGATATTATGAGGAGGGAACTAAGCATTCGTCTCTCGAGAAGGAGGGGGGAAAAGGGCTTTAAAAGTAAGTTTATTAAATTTCTTTCCATTTAGTATAAAAATCATGTACCAAAATGGTATATGATTCAATCAAGACCATAACCCACGTTAGGCCATTTAAAAAAAAATCATGTTGTAATGTCGAGTATTTTACCAGTATAAAAGTTCAAAAATGGATCTATTGATTTACACCTGTCAGCAGGTATGAAGTCCATCCTGTTTATGGTTAGACCTTCATGCATTGCAGAAGTGCCGGCAACCTACACTGTACATTGTACCTACAGACATAAAAGAATAGGCTTTATCAGTGGACATGATATGGGGTCCAGACAACTCGCCACAAAGACAACCCGCCCCAAGACAATCCGCCACAATACCCTGGACATCTCGCCACAATACCCTGGACAACTCGCCACAGGCGAGTTGTCCAGGGTGGGGTGCCTTTTCGGACAACTCGCCACACTTTTTTCCCCTCATGATTTCTAGATCTAAAATAGATGGAATTGTCATTTTATGTATTCATTATTCTTTTATAAACACAGTCATGACAGGAAACATGGAAATTTTGAGAGTTGTTCTAAAGAATGAAGATGATTTTCCTTGCGCTTGCAACAAGACCCACAACAAGAATCTATTTTGGACTGTGCGAAACTAACCTAGAAAATCTAGAAATAAACCATATTTCAATTTTATTTCGTGGGTCAACTGCCCCCTCCCCCATCAGGACGCCAGTGCTTCCAGTACCCTTCCATAAATTCCTACCATTAAAAATTATCAGAAGGGAAAAAGGACATGTACAAAGGATAAAGGGGGCACTTTAGGGGAACCTGAAAAAGTGGGGGCACAGTGTCCCCCCCCCCCCCATGAAGAATGCCGCCTCTGACGAAACTAACCCAGAAAATCTAGAAATAAATTACATTTCAATTTTATTTCGCGGGTCAAATAACCCCCCCCCCCCCCATCAGTACACCAGTGCTTCCAGTATCCTACCATTAAACAATTTCTGAGACAGAAAAATGCAGCTGCTATAGACCTATAGATCTAAATACCAAGTTATCCTAATGATCTGGCGATCGTACGCCTTCGGTTTGTCAAAAATATATTATTGTTGCAAGGGAAATCAGCTTTATTCTTTATTCTTTGTAATGACTGTGTTTATAAAAGCATGAAAATCATGAAAAATGACAATTTCATCTAAGATGAGGGATTTTAGATCTAGAAATCATGAGGGGAAAAAAGTGTGGCGAGTTGTCCGAAAAGACACCCCACCCTGGACAACTCGCCTGTGGCGAGTTGTCCAGGGTATTGTGCGAGATGTCCAGGGTATTGTGGCGGGTTGTCTTGGGGCGGGTTGTCTTTGTGGCGAGTTGTCTAGAATTCCATGATATCTATTCATAACTGACCTGGTCAATGCCGCCAGTCAATGAGAGGATTAGTCCATTGTCAAGCCTCAAGGGTAGCTTTGTGCTAGCACACTTAGTCTTAGATTTTACAAACTTCCTCTCCTCTTGAACACATGGTTTTGATGTGTAAAGAAAGCTTAGGGCGGCATTAAACTTTTCAACAGTCTAATTAGAAAAAAAAGAAAAAAAATTGATCGACACTTTGGGAAATTCCACTTTGTATCATTCTTCAATTTTGTGTGTGCGATGATCAGAACCGGAGGCGGAGCGATAGAGTGAGCAACCGAATATTTACTAAATATTCAAGCGTCGGATTTCAACGTTGGATTCTAGGAACTTAATGTTAAGTAGACTCTAGGGTGTCAAATTATATAGACCTGTCTCTCGATAGAATATTTATTCACTTACCTGCATATGAGTCTACGCTACAATACAAGTAGATCTATAGGCCTAGAGTCTATGCCATATTTGCCACGGCCATGGGCCTGGCCATAGCGCACAGCATGCGACAGGGCGGGACCACCGGCCAGGGGCCCACAACACACACGTTACTTACACAGAAATTGTACGACAGACTTTCACACACATTTTACATTCATACATCACACAACAAAGGCGATCGAGACGAGGGTCTCTTTCGAAACGGCTGTAATTGTTTGTAAACAGAACACAGAACTAGTAAACGGTCTGCTTAATTCCTTTAAAACTGTTTAACTTACCAGTTACACTCGCTTTGGTGACTCGTTGGATAACTGTCCTCATTTTGACTAATATTAAAAATTAGTAGCCATCCAGGCGAAATGCAAACGGGCCCTGCCGCAAGCCGGATATAAGTACACACAACAGTACGGCAGCAGCATTGCAGATCAACAACCAGTGCAGCTACAGTATGCGCAACAGTGCACTCGAACTGAATTCGTAGGCTAATTTTCCTTCGAAATACAATAAGTATTCGTATAATGATAATATATATATTTTTTTATGGCGCTTGTCATTCGTTTTTTTAAATATTTACGCCAAAATTACTAGAGGATTATGTTATAGTTTGATCTTAATTAAGGATATCTTCTTTTATCTTATTTGTTTACAGACCGTGATCATTGTTGAAGTCTATTGATCGACTGACACAAATAGCCAGATCTTATTTAATTACTCATGGTTATTATGGAACATTTTTTTTAATAATTTGAATCTTCAGCCACATTATACAAAGCAGTATTAGATCTGTGAATTTTAGGGAACTTGTGTGATGTATGGAAAGCAGTCAACACATTAGTTGTTGCCAGGTTTTCTGTATTTTCTGGCCAGCCCGGTTATAAATAATGTTTTCTTCTAATGACAGGTTAAGTCCCCTGTTACACCTACCCAGGGGCGTCGCCAAAGGGGGGGTGTGGGGGGTGCGACACCCCCCCCCCACCTGTCAGGATATTGTCGGTAAAATTGCGCTGCCGTCGGGAAAAAGAGAAAAGGGGGAGGGAAAAAGAGAAAAGGGGGAGGGAAAAAAAAGAGGGGGGAAAAAAGAAAGGGAAAAAAGAGAGGGAAAGGGAAAGAAAAGAAAAAAAGAAAAGGAAAAGAAAAGAAAGAAAGGAAAAGAAAGGAAAGAAAGGAAAAGAAAGGAAAGAAAAGAGAAGAAAGAAAGAGAAAAAAGAAAAAGAGGGAGGAGAGGAAAGAAAGGAAAAGAAAGAAAAGAAAGAAAAGAAAGAAAAGAAAGAAAAGGAAAAAAAGAAGAAAGAAATGTGAAAGGGAAACAAAAGAAACGGGGATGAAAGAGAGGAGAGAGAGGGGAGGTAAGAGTCTGAGAGAGGAGGAGTGGGAGTAAAAGAGAGAAGGGGGTTGTTGGGTGGAGTCGTCTCGTCGAGAGAGCAAGAAAGACACGGGTAAATATGTTGCTGTGTCGGGTCAGCTGTGTCGGTATTCTTGCTCGATCCTCGTGTACTATATCAATGCAGAAATTTGAAGTCGGTGAGATGTATATTGTCGGTCGGCAGACAATTTTTCTTCCCTACGAACTGTGACTTCTTATCCGCTGTGACGACTTCGAGAGTGACTACAACTACAATACTTGTATTTTCTCGAAGTTTCACTTTCCTATAATATCAGCTAAAGAAATCGGAGGTTTAAAATTTTCGGGGAAACTAAATTCAAACAAGGTTTAAGAGTCAACAACGGTACGACGAATCGTTTTCCTTTCTTTATATTGTGATGAAACGCCAAAAAATTCCGCGCTTCGCGCGGCAGGGAAAACTTCATTTAGACGAGTCGAGAACGGTACAACGAATCGTCTTCTTTCTCTAATAATTTAAGGAAATGTCAAAGCTTCCGCGCTTTGCGCGAGAGTGGGAAACTGAATTCAGACAAATAGGGCTTATTAAAAGTCGAAAACGGTACAACGAATCGTGTTCTTTCTCTAATAATTTGAGGAAACGTCAAAGCTTTCGCGCTTCGCGCGAGAGGGGGAAACTGAATTCAGATGAATAGGGCTTAAAAAGATTCGAAAACGGTACGAGGAATCGTCTTCCTTTCTCTATATTGTGATGAAACGCCAAAAATTCCGCGCTTTGCGCAGAAGGGGAAAACTTCTTTTAGACGAGTCGAGAACGGTACGACAAATCGTCTTCTTTCTCTAATAATTTAAGGAAACGTCAAAGCTTCGGGGGAAACTGAATTCAGACAAAATTAATAGGGCTTATTTAGAGTCGAAAACGGTACAACGAATCGTGTTCTTTCTCTAATAATTTGAGGAAACGTCAAAGCTTTCGCGCTTCGCGCGAGAGGGGGAACTGAATTCAGATGAATAGGGCTTAAAAAGATTCGAAAACGGTACGAGGAATCATCTTCCTTTCTCTATATTGTGATGAAACGCCAAAAATTCCGCGCTTCGCGCAGAAGGGGAAAACTTCTTTTAGACGAGTCGAGAACAGTACGACGAATCGTCTTCTTTCTCTAATAATTTAAGGAAACGTCAAAGGGTCGGGGGAAACTGAATTCAGACAAAATTAATAGGGCTTATTTAGAGTCGAAAAAGGTACAACGAATCGTGTTCTTTCTCTAATAATTTGAGGAAACGTCAAAGCTTTCGCGCTTCGCGCGAGAGGGGGAAACTGAATTCAGATGAATAGGGCTTAATAAGAGTCGAAAACGGTACGATGTATCGTCTTCCTTTCTCTATATTGTGATGAAACGCCAAAAATTCCGCGCTTCGCGTGGAAGGGGAAACTTCATTTAGACGAGTCGAGAACAGTACGACGAATCGTCTTCTTTCTCTAATAATTTAAGGAAACGTCAAAGCGTCGGGGGAAACTGAATTCAGACAAAATTAATAGGGCTTATTTAGAGTCGAAAAAGGTACAACGAATCGTGTTCTTTCTCTAATAATTTGAGGAAACGTCAAAGCTTTCGCGCTTCGCGCGAGAGGGGGAAACTGAATTCAGATGAATAGGGCTTAATAAGAGTCGAAAACGGTACGATGTATCGTCTTCCTTTCTCTATATTGTGATGAAACGCCAAAAATTCCGCGCTTCGCGTGGAAGGGGAAACTTCATTTAGACGAGTCGAGAACAGTACGACGAATCGTCTTCTTTCTCTAATAATTTAAGGAAACGTCAAAGCGTCGGGGGAAACTGAATTCAGACAAAATTAATAGGGCTTATTTAGAGTCAAAAGCGGTACAACGAATCGTGTTCTTTCTCTAATGATATGAGGAAACGTCAAAACTTCCGCGCTTCGCACGAGAGGGGGAAACTGAATGCAGACAAAATTAATAGGGCTTATTTAGAGTCGAAAACGGTACAACGAATCGTGTTCTTTCTCTAATGATATGAGGAAACGTCAAAGCTTTCGAGCCCCGCGCGAGAGGGGGAAACTGAATTCAGATGAATAAGGCTTATTAAGAGTCGAAAACGGTACGACGAATCGTCTTCTTTCTCTAATAATTTAATGAAACGTCAAAACTTCCGCGCTTCGCGCGGGAGGGGGAAGCTTTATTCAGATAAGGATTAAGAGTCGAGAACAGTACACCGAATCGTCTGCTTTTTCTCATAATTTAATGAAACGTCAAAGCTTCCGCGCTTCGCGCGAGAGGGGGAGAAACTAAATTCAGACAAGAATTAAGAGTCGAGAACAGTACACCGAATCGTCTGCTTTTTCTCATAAATTAATGAAACGTCAAAACTTCCGCGCTTCGCGCGGGCGGGGGAAGCTTCATTCAGATAAGGATTAAGAGTCGAGAACAGTACACCGAATCGTCTGCTTTTTCTCATAAATTAATGAAACGTCAAAACTTCCGCGCTTCGCGCGGGCGGGGGAAGCTTCATTCAGATAAGGATTAAGAGTCGAGAACAGTACACCAAATCGTCTGCTTTTTCTCATAATTTAATGAAACGTCAAAGCTTCCGCGCTTTGCGCGGGAGGGGGGGAACTGAATTCAGAAAAGGATAAACAGTCGAGAACGGTACAGCAAATCGTCTTCTTTTTTATAATAATTTAATGAAACGTCAAAGCTTTCGCGCTTCGCGCGGGAAGGGGGGGGGGGGGGGACTTCATTCAGCCAAGGATTACCAGTCTAAAACGGTACAATTAATCGTCTTCTTTTCCTAATAATTTAAGGAAACGTCTAAGCACTTCGCGCGGCAGGCCCATCACCCACACCCCCCTAATGAGCGCGCTTTTAATTGATTCTCTTGCTCACTACCGCCCCTCCCAAAATAAGATCCTAGCTCCGCGCCTGCATTAAAATATATAGCTATGATGCTGACAAAATTGAAGAAATAATTCGTTTATTTACGTCGTCGAGGAAAATATACATTTTGCGCATATGCAAGTACCATAGATAGTCCATGGGAAAAACAATTTAGCCTTCGGCCCCAGGTTTATAGGGTTGAATTTGTAGATATTGGACATTTAATTTTGTCGGTAATTGGTGGCTAGTTTTGTCGGTAATCGTTGGCCTCTACACCCCCCCACTGAAAAAGGGCTAGCGACGCCCCTGCACCTACCCCCACTCCGGGGTCGGAATGACCGCATGTGTGTTACCAAAATGTCCGGTAAAGGGGTACTTAATTTTCACGCACCTAAAATCTGGCTCGTAGTATACACAAAATTGACTTTACACACCGGACTTAGGGGTGTTTTTCAAAATGAGGGAACACGCATAACACCCTAAATAACACTATTTTTTTTTTTTTTTTTTTTGGAGGGGGGGGGGGGGGGGGGCGGGGTTAAGCGTGTGCCTCCAATGCGTGTGATGCTTGCTTGTCCAGAGGCGGCGCATCCGGTGGGGGGGGGGGGGGGCAGGGGGCACAGTGCCTATTCCCATTTTGTTCAAGTAGCCCAAAGTGCCCCTTTTACATAGGAAAAGTGCTCATTTTATTTTTTTGAAAAGTGCCCCTATTACTTTCCATCTATGATAAGTGCCTCTGTTATTTTCACACGTGTCCCTTTGCCTTCGACATGTTCCCATTTTCTTTGCAATACGTGTCTATTGTCCGTTCTCATAAGTGGCCTTTTTAATCTCTAGTTAGTGCCCCTTTTCAGCTACGAGAAGTGCCCCTTTTCACTTTTGATAAGTGGCCCCTTCACCTCTAATAATTAACCTATTCAAATTTGAGATGTGCTCCTTTTACTTGACAAAGGCATCTTTCCCTTTGTAAGAAGTGCCCCTTCCCCCTTTTAACTCCGATAAGCGCACCTTTTATTACAAAAGAGCTCCTCCCCCTTCTCATAAATGCCCCTCTTCACCTATGAAAATTGACACTTTTCACTCACATAGCCTAAGTACCCTTTTTCATATTTGGTCAGTGCCCCTTTTCAGTTTGATAAGCGCCCCTTTTCCCCTCTGATAATTTCCCTTTTAACAATGATACGTACCTCCTTTTATTTCTAATAAGGGACCTATTACCTTTTCATAAATAAATGAAATGACAAGCGGTTTCACCTCTTATAAATTAATAAATCTTAACAAAATCTGATGGGTGCCCCATTTCCGTCTACAAATGCCCATTTACCATTCTCATAAGTGCCTTTTTTCATCCCCGGTCAGTGCCTCTTTTCACGTATAAGAAGTGCCCCATTTTCACCTCTGATATTTATTACCCTTTGTATTTTGACATTATACCTACTTTTTGTGTCCCTTTTCCTGTCATCACGTGCCCCTAAGTCAAAGCGACTAAGAGCTATTTCCCCAAAGCTCGCTCGTTATACTCACTCACATTTATTTAATGATGTAATGATATAATTAGGTAGTTATGTAATTATCATAATCTTACATTTTTCCCTCGCTTGCTTCGCTCGCTCGCAAATGAATATTCAAACCACACACCCAACTGCAAAGTACGATGCTTAAGCAATATCTTGTATGATGTATAAAGAGAAAAAAAAATATTCAAAGCGTCCCAGATAATGTAATCACAATGTAGGGGTATATACCAATGTCTAAATAATAGTGTTTATTTTCGCCTTGAAATTTATCTTTGTAGTTGCCCTTTTTTATGTTTTAAGAAAGCGCTCTTTTTTGTTGGCGCCACCCCCCCCCCCCCACTTTGAAAGTCGCTCCGGCGCCCTTCTGTGCTTGTCAATTAGGAGCGTTGAGATTGGAGATTGGTGAGTGCTCTGATTATCACAATAATAATAAATGACATGGAATGTCATGATCATAAGCAGGTCTGCTATAACATGATGTTTTGAATGCACCAGTCACACTGTCTAGAGGAAGTTGAAAGAATGATAAAGAACTTTAAAAATGCCAGTAAGGATTTGATAAAAAAAAAATCGTGTTTTTGTAATTATTATACCAATGGCATGCTGAATCGATGTATTACTAGTAATTTTGTTTTCGATGTCAATAATATTGGATATTTATATAGCGCACATATCCACCATGCAATGTGATCAAGGCGTTCCAATATTATCCCGGCTCTGCTAGGCTACCGATTTCGGTTGCTCATAAATTGCAGCATTCGGGGCTCACAGCATTCAAGGGCTAATTCCTTCCTATCGCTATAGCCATTTAAAACTTGGGTGGAGAGTGGTAAATGAAGATAAATGTCTTGCCTAAGGACATTAGTGCGGTGGCGGGACTCGAACCGCGGACCCTGTGTAATCCACAGTCCGACGACCTATTCACTAGACTATACATCACCTCTTGTTGTATTGACAAGTTGCTTAATTTGTTCCAACAGAATGGTGTATCGGGCTAGTATTGTTCATATCTACAAGAAAGGTCAAAATACCGAACCCTGATGATTATCGAGGAATCACACATAATTATTGTTACGTTTTTTTCGGATAACTTTTTACCTTTTATTGTAAACCACACAGGATTACTAAATTTCGTGAGGCCGAAGAAGTAATCGACAGATAACAAGGGTTTCAACAACTGATTTCTGAAGTCGATAATCTAAGAATTTTCTATTTTATTAGTGCATTACTGATTTTTAAAAAGGCCTTTGATTTGATTGACAGAACATCCTTATGATTAAAGATGTATTGTTGAGGCTAAGTGTGATTGGCAATTTCTTTTTCTTTCTATCATTATTTTATAAATAAGTCCTGCGGTGCACGTGATGGAAAATGGTATTACAGTACTACCAAAATAATCATAATATGGTTTAGTGAAGTTTTGAGTTTTAACGTATAAATCAAATCAAGATTTTTATATCAAGTTTTGTAAGGACAATTCTCACCTAACTGTACATGATGTATGGTAAAACTGGTCGGGGATTGATATTGAACCATTATGTAGCACAGGCGCGTACGCAGGGGGGGGGGGGGGTGAACCCCCCCTTTGGTATTTTTATGTGTGTACACTGTCGCTCATAAAGGTGGAATATTTTAGTTTTACCCCAATTTATTGAATTATTTTAAAAATTATTTAAAAATAATAGATATAGATAATAGTATACATTCTCAGATTTTATTGAATAATAACTTGCCAATGTGTGTTTTGCGGAACTGCTAAAGCATGTGTATGCTACTATGCTTATTAACTAGGGGACCTACGCTCTCAAGTCATAAATGACAGTAATGAGGATTAATGCCCCACAAAAGGGCACTAATAAAGCACATCGACACGGTTTTCATCCTGGGGCCTCACAGTTACGAGGCCATTGTTTTGTCACTGAACCATGACTGTACGCAGCGGGGGCTAGGGTAGGGGGCAGTTTCCATAAATTTAAAAAAAAACAGAAAATGCAAATAAATTTTCAATAATTTATTGCATTTTACCCCGGTCTCCGACTCCAACATAAAAAAATCCTCTGGACGGCCATGCATTATGGCTCAAGGCATGGGCACACAGATTTTTTTTTAATGTTAGGCACCGGGGTTAAATGCAATAAATTATTGAAAATTTATTGCATTTTCTGTGTTTTGTTTAACTTATGGAAACTGCCCCCTACACTAGCCCCCGCTGCGTACAGTCATGGTTCAGTGACAAAGCAATGGCCTCGTAACTGTGAGGCCCCAGGATCAAAACCGTGTCGATGTGCTATATTAGTGCCCTTTTGGGGGCATTAATCCTCATTACTGTCATTTATGACTTAAGGGCATAGGTCCCCTAGTTGATAAGCATAGTAGCATACACATGCTTTAGCAGTCACGCAAAACACACATTGGCAAATTATTATTCAATAAAATCTGAGAATGTATACTATTATCTAGATCTATTATTTTTAAATTATTTTTAAAATAATTCCATAAATTGGAATATAAAAAAAATATTCCACCTTCATGAGCGACAGTGTATTTTGGAGGAAACCCCCCTTTAGTAATTTTTTTAATTTTTTAATTTTTTTCAATAAAAAAAAAAAATGAAAATTATACCAATGGCTGACCTAAAAAGTTGACCTTACCCCCCCCCCCCAACGGAGCAAAATGTCAACTTTCCAAATTTCGAGACCAAAAAAAGAAAGAAAAAGAAGCGTCCTCTTACCCCCCCCCCCCCCCCCCCCGCTTATTCAGCGGTTGGCTGAGTCGTTGCGAAATTTTCGGCCCGATTTAAAAATGTTAACCCCCCCCCCCTTGAAAAAATCCTGCGTACGCGCCTGATGTAGCATGTAAAATACATGTAAATGCACGTGGGATTGGAAGCTTAAAAGTACCGACGAGATAACGATATTATAATAACTTAGGGCAAGAAGGGGAGAAGACAAGTTAACAGACGAGAAAACGAATTGTTGGAATTCGGCAAGTCGACTTATTAAAGACAAGAATGAAGACGAGATGACGGTTTGTTAAAACTCGGCAAGTTGAATTGTTTTTCACGAGAAGACGAGATGACAAGTTAATGGAACTCGATGATGTCAATTTGTTTGGAACTAGAAGACGAGTTGTTTTAATTGGCTCGGCAATTCAACTCGTTTGGAGCGATGCCCGGTCAAAATATGAATTGGCAAATGTCCCGATTATTTGATTTTCCTGTACTTGCCATGTAGCTTTAAAAAAATAGCAAATTTGCAAGAACTATTATGTTGCAACTTTTCTCAGACACCAAAACAAACGAGTGAAGAATGTGGTTTTATGAAGCGCAAGAAAAATAGAATTGTACATTATACTCGTAGAATAGTAAAAAAAAACAAGTATTAAAGGTAATACAAAGTTTTGGTATGGGGTCATGAATTTGGTTCAAAATAATGAACATATTGGAAGCATATGCGATCCTACTATATTCAGTGATCGTTGTCGCGGTTGAAATCGAGTCTAAAGTTATGAAATTATGAATATTAAACTATTTATGTTGTAGCTCCCTCTCAAGGTCAAGATATTTATTAAACCCTGAAACAATGTAGACTAAAATCGACCGATTAGCTAATGCCGTTTGGTAATTATATATCACAACTACATATTTTGAAATTGTCAGGATCGCAGCTTCCATTGTGCGGCTGTAGGCACTATTTGAAATTTATCAAAATTTATCGGGAGCACCGGTAAATTTTTATATTCAATTTTTCTCGAAAGCAGAAGTGTTTTAGGGGCTAATATTTTTGGTGCTTATAATACAGTCAAACCTGCTTTAGTGACCACCTGTCTACAAAGACCACCTGTCTACAAAGGCCACATTTGTTGTTTCCCTTGAAAATGGATTCTCATTGAATCATGTACTAAATGAACCTGTCTACAAAGACCACCTATCTACAAAGGCCACTTTTTGTGTTTCCCTTGGGTGGTCGCTATAGACAGGTTTGACTGTACATCCACATGCAGGGGCATCCATTTATATACAAATCACTATACGAATCACTATCCACCCAATGTTCGAAATTTCCCAAAACTTTGTATTACCTTTAACGGCTTGTCTTTTAAAACTGTTTATAAAATGAATGAATTGGTGCGCATTTTGAATGTACTATGTATGATATTTGTAAATATATTCTAGTTCAGATAGAGTTAATAAATAAATATATAAATAAATGAATAAATAAAGAAATAAATAGGTAATTATGATAATTCTATACTATTACCCAGAGCTGGCATTTTTTTTTATGTACCCGGCCCCAAAAATGCTCCTTTTTACGTAGGGGAAATTGTCCCTTTAACTTCAGAAAAGTGCCCACCTTCCCTTTTCTATATTATGCCCTTTTCATGCACCTCAGAGTCTGATAAGTGCCCCTATCCTAATCTGTGCCCCTTTTTGCATTAATTAATTCCCCTTTTCCTCTGTAAAAAGACAGTGCATGCATCTTTCTTCTACTAATAAATGCCTCGGCCACTTACCGGCCACTTACATAGGAACTTCCTTTGTTCTACATTGTACTGTTATGATTATACTCTATTATATTTTTTTCACATGTGTTTTCTGGAAGACAAATAAACTTGAAACTTGAAACTTGAACTTGAACTTAGAGTGGACCATCGCGGCTCGGTAACGACAGTAAGGTCAATACATATTTGTTTTTTAAATCTACCGTATCGTTAGCATTTTTGTTCGGAATGTTCAGTTTATAGTGCGTATGGAAACCAATGCATTCATATGGATATGGACATGGCATACGGAAAGGATGCACTCAGAGCATGCACAGACGCCGCGCGCGCGAAGCATATCATCGACCGTATAAGTACGTACCGACCGCGAGCGGACCGTTACCGAACCCCCTCCAGCTAGCAGCAGCCAGGTCAATTTTCAGTCTAGACCGAAAACTTCAGTCTCTCTAATCGTCGGTTGTTCCACTGAGACTACGTCTGGCTCCACTAGACCTCCGTCAACAAATGTCAGTTTTATTAAAGAAATGACCCAAATCAGACGGTTATTTTCTGTCTATTTTCAGTCTAGATTCTAGCTACATGCAAGCTGTCTCGTCCCAATGTGCTGCCTGCAGAGCAGAGGAAGCTCCCGTGTTTATACTGTGCAGCGCATGTCTCATCCAGGGCAGTAGCTCCAGTCCAGGTCATAATAGAAAATGGCAAATCATCCCGCAGCAGTTAAGAGGAGAAAATTGTGTGAAGGTACAGATGTGTGTATAACTGCAAGATCTCGCAGTTACGGGAGTGATGATGACATTGCCATTGGTCCTGGTAGGTCTATTGGTAAGTAGACCGAATTTTCCGTCTCTTTCGTTCGTTAGCCTCTTATTGGAATAGGGTCGGCCGGCTCTCTCTTTAGAGACGGAAGCCGTTTATACACATGTCCTTGCTAACGCCACGGCCAGTCCTGGTCGTAGCGTTTTGCCCCCAAAATCCCCCAAAATGTCATTTTACCTCGAGCATGTTATATTGTAAATTAGGCCTAGGCTATAATAAATCAGTTCCACTTACCAACTTGACTGAAATAATCAGTTTAATAGTCCCTTTTTAGGAAATTATGGGTCAAAATCGAAATCCATTTTGAAAATCTTTTTCAACATGGATTCCGATTTTTTGCTAATCGGGAGCGCCAGGAGGGTCAAATCTGACTGAGCGCTATACAAGAACCCACTATTATTATTATTATTATTAATGTGGGAATGTGGACTAGTCTAGTTTATGTTTTATGTAGATCGCGGACTTGTCCGATTATGCAAATTAGTTCGCTACGCGTGTTGCACATGATTTTGCGGATGAATGATTTATTGTGTGGTACGCCGCCCACGTTAATGTGTTAACATACATGTTAGTATTGAATCACATTCATGTCACGTTCAATTGCGGAGAGGACGTTGTTGCTGTGCCTGTAGCTATGTATTACAGAGTCACGCGGTTTCCTTGTTTTAACGAGGGTTTTGGTTCAACTGTTTGGCAGTATTTTCGAGGGCAAGATCAGGACTTGCATGTTGCAGCTTCTGTTGCTGAGCTGAGCTGAGTTGATTGCTGGTAGTTTCTTGGTGTCTCCCTTTTCCCCTTCACTTCCTTCTCCACTGTAGTTGAGAGCTTCAGTGGTTTATTGCTGAAGACTTTGGGTTTTTTTCCCGTTTCTGCGTGCATGAATCACCGAGAATCAACGGTTTATGAATTAAAGCACCGGTTACGCTAACACACGTTTCCCGAGTTTCATTTATCGTCTCACACGTACTACGACATTAATATTCAACGTGGTTTCCAGTGGTTTCAGATAAAAAACATAGCACTTCTCAGCATAGACCGAAAACTTCAGTCTCTCTAACAGTTAATCGTCGGTTGTTCCACTGAGACTACGTCTGGCTCCACTAGACCTCCGATTATAGAGACTGAAGATTGTCCTATCGGGACTGTACGGAACCAATGGTTCGGTTCGGCAGGACCGCGATGAATGAGATATGCTACGAGATTTTCACTCTTTACATCCTCACACATGCTGCAATATGACAATAATTAGAGTCTAATTAAAAATAACATATATATAGCTTATTTGACTTACGATAGCTTGCTCATTTAGATCCTAAATTAATGATTAATCCGAGAAAGTCTCGTCGTCAACATTATCCGTCTTGGTTTTAGTTGATGAATATTAATTTTTTCTTTTCGAACGTCCAATAGCTACCGTAGCTACATACGAGTCGGCCCGGCTTGACCAACGAACTCCCACGAAACGAGTGCTCTGATTGGCCATTGGCTATGTTTTGGTAGGTGGACCCGGAAATATATCGGCCGCCGGGTAATATTTCGAATGCATGAACGTAAGTGCTTCGCGGTTCTGAGGAACAAATTGGATAATTCATATAAGTAAGTCCGAAAATTTCACATTCTATAATAGGTTAGCAAATTTTGAAAACTGTAATTAGGAGATATATAGACCGACCTAATTTACATCTGATTTAGAAATCAGGAAATTAGATCTAAATAAAGAAAATCGGGGGAGAAATGTCGGTAACGAAAAGCTGTTACGCTGTGGCTCTAATTTACCCCCACGGTACGAGATCTCTGGGTTGCCATCTGTATTGGGGAATGACAACAAATGTCAGTTTTATTAAAGAAATGACCCAAATCAGATGGTTATTGCTGTCTATTCTCAGCACTACTCATGCTTAATAATAATAGGCCTAGATCTAGTACTAGGTCTAGACGGAAATAACTGTCTGGTAGATCTATAGTTTTGTCAACATTCCCCATACACAGATGGTAACCCATACGCCTCGCACAACCAGGGGAGATTGAGCCGATTTTGGACCACTTTTGGACCACTTTTGGTACAAAAACTTTCTCCCCCCGTTTTTCCTAATTTAGATCTAATTTGCTGATTTATAAATATTTTTCTCTTTTGTAAAGGTATCAAATTCAAAGTTGTCATTACCTATTTCCAAAGGCGAAATTTATGGACTTGTTATCCAATTTTTATATCGGAACCACTGAAACGGTACGTTCATGCATAATTCAAACTGGTATTGGTAGATCTAGACACTGGCGGATCAAGGGGGGGGGGGGGGGGGAAAGGAAAAAAAGGATAAAAAAGAAGGGGAAAAAAAAAAGGGAACAAAAAATGAAGGAAAAAAAAAAAGAAGGAAAAAAAAAGAAGGAAAAGAAAAAGGGGGGGAAAGAGAGAGAGAAAGAGAAAGAAAAGAAGGGAAAGAGGAGAGAAAGGGAAAGAAAGAAGAGGAAGAAGAAAAGAAAAGGAGGTAGAAGGAGATTGGGGGGGGGGGGGCCTCGCCTCCTAGGCTGTTGCCTCCCCCCAATCAAAAAAATAAGAGAGAAGGAAGGAAATAGAAAGAAAAAAGGAAAAGAGGAGATAAAGGGAATTAAATTGGGGAAGAAGAAAAGAATAGAAGGGGGTATTAGTTGCAATTTTCCCGCCAACAAGTTGTGGATCGGGGTGGGGTGGGGCAAAAGGCCCTTGCCTCCCCCACCCCCGCTTAAAAAAAGAGAGAAGGAAGGAAAAGGAAAAAAGGAGAGCTAAAAGAGACTGAAAAAGAGGAAGAGAAAAAAAAGGGTGAAAAGAAGGGGAAATAGATCATTTGCGGTTAATCCCGCCAACAATGTGTGTAAAAGGGTAGGGGCCAAAAGGACCTTGTCTCCCCCCCCCCCCCCCCAGCAAACCTAAAAGAGAAGGGAAGGGAAGGGAAGGGAAGGGAAAGGGAAAGAGGAGAGAAAGGGAAAGAAAAAAAGAGAAAGAAGAAAGGTAGGGGAGATCAGCTGCAATTTTTCCACCAACAAAGTGTAGATCAGGGGAGGGTGGGGGGGGGGGGGGATTTAATCATGGTTTATTTTGAATTCCATAACGGTGGTTTACACATAATGCTGAAATGACATAATTTTTCTCATTTTTTCTCATTTTTTAGTTAATTATACTTTTTTATGCGTTTGTTGTAAAATGACAAAAAAATCATGTAAAAACACATGGTTTTTACCTTTTTGGGGAGGTGGGCCCCCCCTGGCGCTCAAGGGGGGGGGGGGGGGTGCCAATTTAAAATTTTCTGAGGACCAAAAAAAAAAAAATGTGCTCACTACCCCACAGGGGGCGGTGGGGGCGGCCCCCCCCAAAAAAAAGAGAGGATAGAAAAGGAAGAGGACGTAGGAAGAAAAAGGAGCAGACAAAAAACATTTTTGAAATCCAGACAAGGATTAAGAGTCGAAGACGGTACAACGATTGTCTTCTTTCTCTAATAATTTAATGAAATGTCAAAGCCTTCGCGCAGGAGGAGGGACTGAACTAAGACAAGGATTAAAAGAAGAGAATGTTACATGTACAGCGAATTGTCTTCTTTCTTAAATAATGTTAATGAAAGGTCAAAGCTTTCGCGCTTCGCGCGGGAGGGGAACTGAATTAAGACAAGGGTTAAGAGTCAAGAATGGTAATGGGCAATTCCACGGTAACGGAAGGACACTCAGACAAGATTTTTGAACTTCAGGTTCATACTAAAAGAAATGTTTTATTAGTATGTATTAAACTATGGGGAACAAAATGTGTTTCAGTCAAGTGGAAAGCTTCATCAACTTCACAAAGTTTGGATAAACACTAATTAACTGGAAAAACCATGTCCATTTTTATGTCCTTCCGTTACCGAGATAATTAATATGCACATTCTTAAACTAATTAACTATAATGACAATTTTTTTGGGGAGAATTAAAGGCACTTATATAGGTATTATATCTGTACTGTTTCACATCTTATACTAATAAAACAGTTCTTTTAGTATGAACCTGAAGTTCAAAAATCTTGTCTGAGTGTCCTTCCGTTACCGTGGAATTGCCCTAATACGAATCGTCTTCTTTCTCTAATAATTTAATGAAACGTAATAGCTTCGGGTGGGGGGGGGGGGGGGGGGGTAAACTGAATTCAGACTAGGATTATTTTCGAGAACGGTACAACGAATCGTCTTGTTTCTCTAATAATTATATGAAATGTCAAAGCTTCGCACTTCGCGCAGGAGATGGGGGAACTAAATTTAGACAAGGATTAAGAGTCGAGAACGGTACAACGAATCGTCTTTTTTCTCTAATGATTTAATTAAACGTAAAAGCTTGCGTGCTTTGCGCGTGCGGAAGGGGGGGAACTGAATTTTGACGAGGATTAAGAGTCGAGAACGGTATACAACGAATCGTCTTCTTTCTTTAATGATTTTAAAGAAAAGTAAAAGCTTCTGCGTGTAGCACGGGAGGGAGGAGGGGAAAACTAAATTCAGACGAGGATTAAGAGTCGAGAACGGTACAAGGAATCGTCTTCTTTCTCCTAATGATTTAATGAAACGTAAAAGCTTCAGCGCTTCCCGCGGGAGGGGGGGGGGGGGGGAAACTGAATTCAGACGAGGATTAAGAGTCGAGAACGTTACAACGAATCGTCTTTTTTCTCTAATGATTTAATTAAACGTAAAAGCTTGCGCGCTTTACACCGGATGCCTAAAACTGTCATTCCGTTGATTCTGTTAAATAGTTTACAAAGGAAAAGCCCATGACATTTTAGGCACCCGTTGCATATATCATTTAATTAAATATGTTTGATTGTTTTTTCTTTCAAATTAACTTTTACCTTAAAGATAAACTCCAGTACTGGTAAAAAAAAAAAAAAAACAATTCTCACAGAATCAAACGAAACTTACACTGAATGTTCAAGATTACAAATAAATGACATGTGCCAAACAATTTTGGAAGAAAATGTATACTGGCTGAGTAATGAGCATAGAAAGACAAGGAAATCAAGGTAGTACTAGCCCCGACACCATGTGTGTTGTCCCGTATATAGCTTTCTATGTGAGTGCTTGTTACTTTACCAAGACTCGGTCAAATTTATTATGATTTTGATGACTCCAGAACCTTGCAGTGCACACCAATACTTACATGCTACATGATCAACTGTTTCTGATCCTTTCCACACCTTTTCTTTCACAATGCAATCGCATTATCAGTACTAAAGTTTATCTTTAAAATTTCTGACACACCATGTTGTTAATCGTTATTCATTTTATTAGCTGTGGTAGGTACTGGTAGAGCACTAATCACATATAAGGCAGATTTTGCCGATAAAGAAGAAATAAAAAAACAGTTTTCAATGACATAATGAAATGTGTTTTCACATTTGATAAGCACAATTTTCTATAGAAAGTCTTCAATCTTGAAAATGAAGATCTGTTATGATCCATGGTGTACCAATAGTCTCATCCTTGAAGGATGACACTATGTTACAAATGTATACATCATCATGTAGCCAAAAACTTTCCAAACCCTCTTACTTATTTCACACTTTTAACAGGTTCAAGCCAGATTATTACCAGTCATGATGAGATGAGGATTATACCAGTTCTTCCTGATCATGTCTCAGCTCCAGTTTCCTTAGGTATTTATTCACATCATTTTATTCAAACTTTTCATTTAATGTCACCAATGGTAACAAGTCATAATTTTGATAGTACATGTATGTGAGATATTATTGCCTAAAATGAAATTACGCCTTAGACTAATTTATACAACGCCTACTAAGATTCTTGCAACCTCATTGGTCAATTCTTGATCACATGACATGCGCTAAAAGTACCATTGAACGGCATCATTCTCCAGCCGTGCAATTCCCTTAGATCCTTTCGCACCATTGCACTCTGGCGTCACTAACGATGTACAAAGTATATTGTGAGCTAAGTGACGTCAGAGTGCAATGGTGCGAAAGGATCAAACAAAATTGCACTCCACGTCAAAATAAACATAAATCTTTGTTTGCGCGGCGCATGGTTTGCTGCCTGCTTAATAGTGCGCGCTCACTATCGGCAATTTCATGAATTAAAAACAAACAAAAATCGCTGAGATTTAGGCCCAGAAAAACTGTTTTAAGCCCATTAACGTCCGAGGTGTTGTATAAAACAAATAGTGAATGGCCTTTATTCGTGCAATGGAACAAGGTTTTGCATTCAGTGAAAGATGAAACGCTCTATTTTGGCGTCTCTTATCTTTCACCTCGTGCAAAATGTTGTACCATTGCACTAATGGCGCGTGCCAGGTTGCTGAACTTGTCTCCAAGCTAACAACAATGGTTGGCATGGTAGCCACCTTGCATGCGCCCGCCGACTTTACCTTGTATTTCAACTTGTACTTAGGAGTTGGTTTTTAGTTTTTTTTTGTGTACTTTTCCTCTGAGCAGCAGCAGTGCAGCTGCCCTCCCAATAACTTTCTAAACCTTAAAGTGCCATGTACTTTCTCCCTCTTTTCCTTTCTCTGCTAATTCTCGCTTACCTTCCTCCAATTCACCTCCTTCTCTCCCTCTCTCTCCTTTTCTTTTTGTTACTTTCCTTTCTTTCCCCTTCTTCTTTCTTTTCTCTTTCTCTATCTCTTCCTTCTGTCTTCTTCCATGTATCCTTATGTTTTATGTAATTTGTATTCTATGTATGTTATTCATTTCATACTTTTGTATTTTGTATGCATTTGAATATTTTGGTATGATTGTATTTATATTATAAATTTTGTATAAGTTGTGAAATGTTTATGTATATGTATCACCTGGGAGGAAAGTTTCTTCATTCTTTGGAAGAAGACAATACAATTATAGTCTACCGGGTATTCTATTCTATTCTATTCTAATGTTTTGTCTTTTCTTTGATATATATTTCAGTTTCTGTTTATGCTGCAGCCATTCTCGACAAGAAGAACACAAGCACTCTACTTAGGTAATTGGTTTTGTAATCAATTTGGCCTTTATGAATCAAGGAATATATTTTGTTGTATCCCATGGTAACTATGTTGTATGTGTAAGCAATTCTGGTAGTGTGCTTGCATACACGCTAGTTTTTCCATATATAATGCTTTTTAAACTGAATCGATACTAACATGTAATCAGAATATATCCATTCTCTTCATACATGCACATACATATTTATTGCACTTCACTCCGGACATCTTTAGAGGGATACTCAGATTAATTTATTCATTAGAAATTGCTTAGTTCATTATTATTATGTTATCTGATGGTAAAACAAGAATAAACTGGATTATAATCCCTAATTTTAATTTTCCACTAGGCAGCTTTCAGATGTGCATCCTTTAGACGGCTTTTCACACATCAAAAGAGTACGGAAGCAGACTTTGAAGAACGGGAGTTATGAAAAAGGTATACTGGTATTTATTTTTCATGATGTTAAAGAATTGTGGTACAGTGTTCCCATAAAACAGGGCGATCCACAAGGGCTTAAAATATGTAACAGCGACAGGTTGGAATTTGAAAAAATATATATCACCAAATATGTTTGACAACTTTTATCATGTTAAAGGAAACCCAGACAAGAAAAGTACAAAACTGTGAAATGTGCTGGAACCTATAGAAAAGCATGTACAATGTAGCCGTTAACAACTGAATTATTCATAATCTTTGTAAATTTGATGTGTTTTTGTGTTTGTAATTCGAACAAGACAAGAATGTAACAAGAATGAAAGGTGGACTGGTTAAATTAGGACTTTGTTGATAATTTTAGTTAGATGTACCTGTAAGTTTTAATATGTCATATTCTCAAGAAACAAATCACATTTTTCATGTACCGGTACTTAAAAAAAAGTACAAACCTTGATCGAGGATATGAATAATTTACTTGTTATAAGAAGTTAAACAAAGAAAGGATGAAGATCATTGAGCTTCACAGATTTTTCAATTGTTTTCACCCCCAGCTGAACTGCAGATCATTCTTTGTGAAACCAGTAAGGTAACACTGCCCATCACTGATGAGGTATCAGTCTCAATGATTCTGAATGATGACATCGACAGAGATCTCCTAGGGGAACCATTTCTTGCATACATTCCTAGTGCCCCACCTCAGACCAAAGCTCAGTATGAAGAGGCATCTCAACACTGGCCTACAGCATACCATGAAGACAAGGAGTGAGTGTTTCAGACTGAAGATGGGTGTCTCACTGAGAAAGGGATATTCCACATTTGATGGATAATGTCAATATCAATTCTATGCAGTGACTACTTTTGATTTATTAGGTTATTTGATTTCATACACACTTCAGACTTGAATGTTCCACTATCAAGTTCAAGTTCAAGTTCATTTTATTTCACATCCAATAAAAACATCATTATAACATTAAAAATACAATTATACAAAATGCAATATATATAAAATATAATAAGAACAAAAACAACAACAGTAACACTAAAATTGATTAATGGGTGGAGTAGGGATGTGAGGGACCAGCAAAGGCCATTGACCTATCTAGGCTGGTCCCCTTTTTCTACAACCCCAAAAGTAAAATCTTCAGTAATTAAAAGCAAAATATTGACAATATAGACATTACATTAACTAAGACATATAAACACACATACAAGGACAGGCAGAATTAATAAAAGCTAAAAAAGTATATTGTAACTTGATATTTGTTTGTGTTTAAAATTACGCTTAAAACTAGACAATGTTGGGCATGCTTTGAGAGAATCTGGTAAGTTATTCCAAATAATGGATCCTTTATATTTTATTACTGTTCTTGACAAATTATAGCGAAATGAAGGAACATAAAGTTTGTGTGAATTTCTAGTACTATATTGATTTATATCTCTATTTAAAATAAAATAATTATTAAAACAATCAGGTAAAGTAGTTATATTGTACATGTAAGAAAACATAAAAGCTCCAATACTTATATCATATAGATCATAAAGTTTTAAAAACTTCAGCTTAAAAAACAATGTTCCTGTATGTGCTCTATAATATGAGTTTGTTATAACCCTGACAGCTCTTTTTTGTAATAAAAATAGCTTTTGAAGCAGATACGAAGCGCAGTTGCCCCATACAATAATACAATAATTAAAATAAGGCAAAATCATAGAGTTATACAATTGTACAAGTATGCGTAATGGTAAAATATCTTTGAGTCTATTTAAAACACCAATGACCTTTGACAGCTTGTTAGAAATATAATAAATGTGGTCCTTCCACGTTAAGTTTTCATCAATAATGACGCCTAAGAAAGTAACTTGGTGTACTTGCTTAATTTCTTTACTATTTATACAAATCTTGATAGCAGCTTCATTTACATATTTATTTCTTGTTTTAAAAATTACATAGTTTGTTTTTTCAAAATTAATCAACAATTTATTGGCAAGGAACCACTTGTGTATTTTAACAATTTCAGAATTCAGTAGAATATTTATTTCTACAGGATCTTTACCAGATAAAAACAGAGTGGTGTCATCAGCAAATAAAATAGAAGATAAAATATTGCTTACAGATGGCAAGTCATTGATATACAGTAAAAACAGGAGCGGGCCAAGATTAGAACCTTGCGGCACACCAGTTAAAATAGTGCTGTGATCAGAGTAATAATTACCAAAGCTAACATATTGCTTTCGGTTTGATAAATAATTTTTAATTAAAAGAAGAGGAATTCCTCTTATACCATAAAAACATAACTTATTTATTAAAATATTATGATCAATACAATCAAACGCTTTGGATAAGTCTAGAAATACACCAATTAAAAATTCATTAAGTTCAAAAGCATTTGCAACTTTATCAATAAAATCAAGAAGAGCATGGCAAGTACTGTATCCTTTTCTAAAAGCAAATTGATTTTCATACAGAATATTATTTTTACTAATAAAACGAGTCAATTGATCACATAAAATCTTTTCAAATATTTTGCTAAAAACAGATAACACAGATATCGGCCTATAATTATTTAAAAGTGACTTATTGCCTTTTTTAAAAACAGGAATCACCTTTGCAATTTTTAGAGCATCGGGGAAAATACCTTGTTCAAAGGAAAAGTTTAAGATATTGCACAAAGGTGTAACAATCATATAAATCGAGTTTTTCAATACCTTAGGGTGAATTTCATCGTATCCTGGACTTTTATTTTCATCAAAATTCAAAACCACATTAATAATATCAGCGTTAGTAACAGGCTGTAAAAACAATGAATTCAAAAAGTTACCCTTCAAGTACTCGTCGTATTTTGTTGATTCAATATTGCAAGTAATCAAATTATCAATACTTTGCTGTAGTTTTTGCCCGATTGTACAAAAATAAGAATTAAATATATTTACAATTCTTTGTTTATCAGTAATCTTTTCACCATCAACTTCAATATCATTGATCCCATGCTTTAATGTTTTCTTGTTTAAAATTGCATTAATAAGTTTCCATGTTGCTTTCACATTATTTCGAACATTATCAAACTTAGAGTCATAGTATGCACGTTTATTTTCCCGTATTAAATTATAGTTATTATGTTTGTAAAATATATGAGTACTTGCTGCAAGACTACTAAGTAGGCATTATGAAAGTCATAAATCTCCATTTTCTTTAAATAAAATATAAAAACATGTACACTATACAACTATTCCACATATATGTGTTTACATATTAAACCAATTATTAAATAAATCTGATCCTTTATGAAAAACCGGGAACATAAAAATCTTACCCGTAGTCCAAAGCAAATGGTTAAGTTGCATGAAAGGTATGCCATGGAGTTGTCAATTTGCATTTTGTGATTACAACTATAGAGGGTTCTACCTGTATCATATTTTAATCTGTTTCTCAATTTTCTGATTTCATTAAAACAGATTTAACTTAAGATCCAGTTGGAATCCCCCTTTTACAGATTGATGCCCCTTTGACTTCATTTGGAGTATACTTTTTTTCCCTGTAAACTTGCTCTCTCATAGCAGTATAGGAAATGGTGTACTCCGCGCTACATCATTGATGAGAATGATTCAATCAGTAATAAAAGTGATCTTCATTTTGTTTTTTTAAATGATTTTCTTCCAGGCTCAGCAGGCTAATATCTGGAGAGCACTTTTCAGCACTGGACAGGAAAAATGTTCACACAAACATCCTAAAAGCTATAAGAAAAGCTGAGGAAGCCAAAGTGAATGGAAAGGTGGGAGAGATGTTACTATTTAAACCATTTATTTGAATCAGTTGACTTTGACAGTTCAGGCTGTGCTAATCTACCCCATTCTTGTACGCTTCATGATGAGGTTTTTTTTTTATTCTTGACTTGGATGTTTTATTTCATGTCAAGAAAAGTTACTGAAAAAGTAAACTTCCAGAACATGCTGTTAAATTCCAGCTAGATATCCTGTCTGGAAAAAAATAAATAATGGTCTTTGATCATAGAAGTAAAGTTGGTGTTTGTACATGTAAGCCTCATGAATATAGGGCAGCCCATACTATCTCACCAATGAGGTAAAGATTTTATAATGAAATTTATAATATTCTGCTACATGGCTTTCAAATTTCTTGCCTCTGTCTCGATGATTCTCAAATGAATACAGAAATTGCTTAAATCTCTGTCGTGCTTGACTCTTGTTCCTGATTACTTAAGATAAGATTTGATACAGCTTGGCTCTGGATGGTAGTCAGTTGGGGAGATAATGTATAAATGTAGAGAAGACTTGAGTCTGGATAAGAATTTCCTCAAAGAAATTGGTGTAAAAAAATACATGTATGATATGTATACACTCCAATATTTGATGTTTGCATAAATTTCATGCTACAACATGTATTGAGTATTATATTTTGCTACTGTTTGTACAAGTAATGCAATTCTCTTTCCCCCTCTCCACCCCCTTTCCTTCTAGGCAGCTATTGGTGCATTGATTGTAGATCCAAAATCTGATACCACTCTGGGAATGACATCATCCGTTCCAGGCATAGGGGAAAACTCACTCCAGCATGCTGTAATGAAGTGCATTGACCTTGTGGCTCATAGTCAAGGGGGTGGAGCTTGGTCCATTTGTCCAGGTAATATCTTTGCCTTTATCCTGTTTTATTTTTTTTCTTCATCTCATTTTGTGCTTCTCTTTCTTCTTTGTTTATGTCCTCTGTTTCTCAATATTTACCTGTATTTAAAAGTGTTATCAGACGTTATATGTTTTTAGTCATTTCTATTTAGAATGTGAATAACTTGGAGGGGTCTGCAATTTTTTTTCATTTTTAATTTGCAAGAGAATAATTTGTAAGAAGAGATCCATTGTTTCCAATAGTCAGTCTGACACAAATATAAACGACGATGGAATATATGGGTGTCTACTGTATGTTATTATACTGAAAGAAACTTGTTTAAAAAGTGTCAATTCTGTACAGAAAAATTGTAAATCCTTCTCCAGAAAATCATCTCTTAAAATGATGTACTTTAAAGGAAATTGAAACCCGTAGAATAGAAATTGAAACAAAATCACATGGACTATTTACATATGGGTTTCAATATCAGCCTGAAAGTAAGCTTTAAGCAAAAATACACATTGAGCTCTGTAGGGTGAATTGCCTTGGAGATGTTTGGCACTCTATATTGGTATTTCCGGTCATATTTTCATGAATGACTACAGAATGTAGCCATGTCCTGTACTAAAGTTTCACCCATAATAAGTATGAAATGGCATACAAAATTGATCATCCACTGCAATGAGCTGACATTACCTTCAACATGAAATTATTTTTGGATGCAGGCAAAAATGTAAGATTTGGCCAAAATTGAACAGAAAATTAACAGGGGCCACAAATCGAGTAACAGTAAGCATCTAATCTCAAATGGAGGGGGAGGGGGGGGGGGGGGGGGGGGGGGAGGGGGGTAAAATGGTAGAGAGCGACTGTCTCTTCTCTTTTGGGATTCTACCATTTTCTTGTGCAAATGTGATATTTAGAAGGAAACCTTTTGCAGATTTTTCAATGTACTCATACTAGTTTTCAATTTTCTGATTACTGGTACTAAAAAGAGAGCTGCTATGAGTCCGTAAATGGTGAATGCAGTACCGATGAAACACCATATCTGTGCACAGGATTCGACCTCTATATCACACAAGAACCATGTGTAATGTAAGTCAAAGTCTCTTCATTGTGTATTTAAAGGGAACCCAACCGTGATAGCAAATTGTTCCGAAAGAAAGAAGAAAAATCAGAGAAGTAGATTGAAAGGTTGAAGGAAATCAATCCAACCTTTAAGAAAGTTATGAAACGTTTAAAATATATGGGAATTTCAAATTGGCCGAATCCTTAATGTCTCTGTGATGTAGTGCTGGGCAACTCTTCCATTTGTTCCAAAACACAAAATGACTGAAATATCAATTTATTATAACTATAAATGTTATATATTTGAGTAGTGCCCCAAAGGACAATGCGCTTAAGAGAAAATCAGAAAAAATCAGAGTTGACTGCGACTACGTTACAACCCCCTGACCACATTGCTGATTTGACATTTGTATATATATCTGTGATTCATTTCCAGTTCTCGCCATTTGATTTTTTGTTCTTTCTGTGTTTGCACAAATTGATTTATAACAAAGGTTGGTTTGCCCTTTATATTGACATTTTGTAATGTAAGATGTCAACAATAAAGCAGAAATTTTCATTTTCATCGGGTGATCCTGTTACTGTTCGTTTTAATATAGGATTCACATGATTTAAGTTGTTCATCATAGAATATAGGTCTGGTCAACTTCTGAACAAATTATTTTATAACAAATCTGCTTGGTTTTTTCTAAATATCACTAGTTGCCCCAATAAAAGAGCCCATCTGTTTTCACCTAGTGAATAGGAGTCTACATGCACATTCATGAGTGTTTATTGCACAAACAGGTTCTTGTGGTGTAGCTTGTATTTTTTGAGATCAATAATGTAATTGACATTCATATCAAATACCTTTTGAATTGGATTGGAAATAAACGTTGTTAGAAACACACTAAACCCATGTGCGTTGATAAATTATATGCATTTTCTACAGGTAATTTGACGTTTGATCCGGGCCTTATTTCATCAAAGGTACAAAATGTCCTTAGTGAGGTTTATGGTTCCCATTATGTTCTAGGTTAGGTTTATGGTTAGAATTTGTATTGGTGTTGGGTCAAGGATTATAAAGCTACACATTCGGTTAGTGTGGGGCTGGAGCAAGTGTCATGCAACCTTGAACCTTCCTACATGTAAGCGATTACACACAACTTTTTTTTGGTCTCCTTTAATTTCCTTGATTTTGTTCTACATCTCTATCTCTTCATCTGTCTATCTCTACATCTGTCTATCTCTTCATCTGTCTATCTCTCCATCTCTATCTCTCCATCTGTCTATATCTCCATCTCTATCTCTTCATCTGTCTATCTCTCCATCTCTTCATCTCTATCTCTTCATCTGTCTATCTCTCCATCTCTATCTCTTCATCTGTCTATCTCTATCTCTTCATCTGTCTATATCTCCATCTCTATCTCTTCATCTGTCTATCTCTCCATCTCTATCTCTTTATCTGTCTTTTTATGCTGATTCTTTATCTCCAGGTGTGCTATGGCCCTGGTACATTCTCGTATACGTCGTGTCTTCTACATAGACAGTCACCCAGATGGTGCTTTAGGGAGCAGATACAAACTTCATGCAGAATCGTCTCTTAATCATAGATACCAAGCCTTCAAGGTTGTTGACCTGTGCAGTGCCGAACAACAGCTTGATCACAGGTAGCTTTGAGATTAGTTCAGAAGTCTTCAAATATTTAAGCAAGTTCAAACTTTCTTGTCCCATACATGTATGTTACCCACCACATCTGCGAACTTAGTATATCCGATGATTATATCAAGGCTTGAATCTGCAAATCTCCTATAAAATAATATCTTTGTATAAATTTATGTTCACTATTCCATAATACAATTGATATCCCATCCATTGGACCTGGCCGTTGACAATCTTCATACAGTCAGCTGCATTTCAGCTCTCTGGAATTAGAAGTAAGAGGAAGCCCATTGGGAACCGGTATGTCCTTTAAATGAAGTTGGGAGAATGGCTCAAGAAAAAGGCTGACCTTAACAGCAGCAAGGTGTGGATTGGAATAATGGTCGTCGTCCTCCTCCTTATCGTTGTCTAGTAAATACGCTGTTGGACTGTAGATTATATGATTCATGTTTCGAGTCCCGCTGCGGCACTTATGACCTTTAGCAGGATGTTAATCGTCATTTGCCACTACTGGTTGGAAGGAATTCCTTGCATACTGTAAATGGTAGCCTAGTAAGCAGAGCCATATTGGAGCGCTTTGAGCACCTAGCATGGTGAATTTGTTTGCTATGAAAATTTCCAATACTATAATTATTTTCATAATTATACATGTACATGTGTGTGTAAAACAATGGGGATTGGATGCATTGAACTTTAGTTCACCATTATTTTATGCCAGGACGATTTAGCATTTTAACAATATTTTAAAGAATTTTGTAATTTTTAGTACCTTCATGTTAAAAAAATCAGTGCTATCAACCTCTCATGATGAACATTTTGATGTTTGTTTTGTAATTTTCCCCTTTAAAAATAGTATTTTGATATGAAAAGTAATGTTATGTATTGTGTATGAAATAGGTTTATATATTGGGATTTGTTTTGGAAAGTTAAACAAAATGATATGTTATCATGTAGTGAATCGACTTCCTTTAATTGCCTCTTGTTTTCACATCCATTAGCGAATGCTTACAGACAATTTGCCATTCTTAATGTACATATAACTTAATAATAGAAATGAAAATATATATTTTACTTCTTTATAATTCTTTTTGCCTCTCTTGTCATCCATACGCTGAAGACTGATTTCTCACCATGTTGTCGAGTCCTTTACCAATAACTGTGAAAAATGTGAATTGGAATTTCAATTGTTTGCTTGAAATTTGAAGAAAAATAGGTGCTTTGAAATATGTAGTCAAAATAATTTTTAATAAATTCAAAAATAATTTCGACTATAATTTATTCAAATTATAATTGTTTAATATTCAAAACAATACAAGAGTTTCCATGTTGAAAGAGTGAAACTCGGCAGTTTATAACTCTTCAGTGCCTAAATAGAGTCATGCAATTTTTCACTTTTGAGTTCAAAATTTCCGCAACAAGTGATGCCTCTGGTTCAATTATATTTAATTAATTGACCTAGGGAATGCTTGGACTGAGCAAAAAATTGAACTTTTAATAGATGCTCAACCTAATGTGATTTGAGCTTGACTGAAATGTAATGTTTTGTGCACAGCTCAATAAATTACCACAGCATTAAGTTATTTATGATTAAGGAATCATTAATTTGGTTGAACAAAATTTCCATGGGCATCAATATCAACTTGACAATATGTCGGTCTCATGGGCTGTCAGCTTCATGGCCTCTCGGTCTCTTGGGCCATATTGGGGTCATCCCAGTAGCAGACGGCCCATGAGACCACAACAACAAATTTATAATAATAAATGAATACAAAATGAATATAGAAAGAAGCATGTCATTCATATGGTAGTCAGTCTCAAAAAGTTGTCAGAAGGCCCACGAGACTGACAATGTCTGTCTAGTGGTCTTTTGGTTTATTGAACCCTCAAAAACTTGTCAGAAGACCAACGAGATTGGCTTTGTCTGTCTAGTGGTCTCTTGGTTTCGTGAACCCTCAAAATAAAGTTGTGAAGAGGCCTTTGAGACCGACATTGTTTGCCTCATGGTCTTTTGACCAATTACAGTTTACACTCTACGATCACATACTTTTCCACATTACTGGATATAGTTAGAAAACTTTGTTTCACTATTCTAAAGAAAAAAAAAAATCCACATTAACTATGATTTATGACACCTCAATCCAAACTTTATTTAGAACATTAAAAGGAAAATGAATTGACAATACATTATTACCTAACAATTTATTGTACATGTATATTTGAGATTATGTTCATCTATTGCAAAGAATAAGATGTACTTTGAAATACATGTACAACCCAAAAATTGAATTCACTTAGTTACATTTTTTATAAAATTATCAAGAAAATAGCTCTGCATCAACAACTTCAACAACATCATTCTTTTTTGTACAGATAAGCAGCTTTTTAACAGAGAACAACAAAGTCAAAGTTTTGACAAAACAATCAAGGTGATAGAGCATACCATAGAAAATGTTTAGAAAATACAATTTTTTTTTACACTGAAGTCATGCGAGTCTTTTTGTTTATAACACTAAACATTTCATTGCAATACAGTACCTTTAAAAGCATATTTTCTTGTGTATCCAAATAGAATACGTAACTATACAATATGAGACTGTACAACAACTTTCTAGTATATATTTTGTAGGCACAATTAATATATCTGTTCCTCGAGGAACCAATGAACTCAATTCACGACCAGTTGGTATTCGGCTAATCTCGCAAGCTTGGACAAATAATTGCTCTTTTTTTTTGTACAGTGCTGTAATAGTTAAAAAGTACAATTATTCTTACTTGGGTTGAATGGAGAAAACAAAATGGAAAATCTGTTTGTTTCTTTTAGTCAATGTCTTCCTTTATGTATCGATAATGATTACAGATGTAAAGTGCTTAACACAGTTATGAGTACCATTATAGCCCTAAACACGGCCAGCTCATAATGTTTGCAACATCTCACCTCGGCCCCCTCCCCAAAAAAGAAAATGATAAGTTCATGGAGGGCAATATGAGTAGACTATCACAATATTTGTGTACATCTTATCAGGTTTCTCATTTAAATATCATGTATGGAGCTTTCTCCTCACTCCAAGACTACAAAATACATTTCTATTCCCACCTTTCAAACAGTTTCTTCAGGCAATGAATACAATGCATTCATAAGTGTTCTACCTGTGTATTGGTTGATAAAACGAATATTTTATGAGTAGTTTTTCATACCTTTCAGGTCTACATCAACATACTGGCAATCATCAGTTTATTGATACATACACTACATTTTGATTAGAGAAAACACATCATGGAAACAAGCTTTAGAAGCCTGATACCCAGGTCATTTGTGTCATTCAAATGTAATGTAAATATAAATGTAATTAGAATATTAAACAGTGTTCTATCAGATTTATTAAAACTCTCTTAAAAAATAAATGTCATATTGTTTTATCCTATTCTCTATTTATCAAATAATTTCCACTCGTCTATATTACATTTGGTAAGGTCACAAAATCTACAGCAAAGTTGAAAACTTCAAGAAACTATTTATCAGTTTTAATGTCTTTTTCTGCATTTTAAGGGTTTTGTTCGCTTGACAATCTTTATGTTTCATCTTTTTGACAGATTTAACTTGTCCAATTAAATCATCAAATGTTATTTTTCCTGAAAAATGCTAATCTCGCTATGTGTTTTCAGGAATAACTTCATGCAGAAAATTCAGGACGGATTTTAAGACATTTTGAATGTAAAAAGTACATTAAAGCCATTCTAAACTTTTCTATTAATAAATATGTACAATATTATAGAAGAAAAATTACCAGAGCTAAAATTGAGAAAACTTCAATTATTTTCAATTGAATGTTTTATTCAATCAATAGTTATTTGTAAAACACAAGTCTGTTACTTACTTTTGCAAACACTGATGGTTTAGAATTAAAATTTGACTGTGAATTGAATAGGCAAATTTGTGCCTGTTATAATAAATGTTAAAATAGAAACAGCTTTTGAAATTTGAATTTATTTAGGTTCTATAAGTGATGAGCATGATGACCACTGAGAAAAGAGATGTCAGCCATGTCACACAGCTACAAGTGAGACCCTCAGAGCTGGATTTGTTGTCGTTGCAATTTGACTCAGTACAACAGGATGTGCAACTGGTAACGTTATTAGCCATAGTGCAGTAAGGTCCACCACCTTTATGCAAGTTTTCACATGGCTCATCTGTGCATCCACGCGACACAACCGTGTGTGATGAGTTCTCATAATGATCAGTCTGCAAGAAATGAAGAGAGTTTTTATTATGACTATGTAACTTGATCTTTCATATTCAGTTCTGTAGAATTTTCATTTCAACATTTGATTTCTTGAAAATATGAATCGCATGGCTCTTTCCTTTATCTAGTTAACTAATGTTTTTGTCCATTGGTTTTTATAGACATCCCACTAAAAAAATTGTTCTCTTGCTTTGTAATGTATTTCATTATTTTTTTTCTTTGATAAGAAAAATTAAAGCAAAAGAGAGAAGAAAAAATTAAAACCCCCAAAAATGGACAAAACTATCATTTACTCCGAGTATATGAGGACAAAATAAATAAACAGATGAGACACAACATAATCTTAGGTGAAAATTAATGTTTACTTTGTATAAATTCATGTCTTCTGTTTCACAACATCAATTTAGAGATATATCCTCATTGTATTTTCTGTTATAATACCAAACTATATACACATGCCAGATCAACCCTGTGAAGAAAAATATAAATTTCAAAGTATTTGAATACCCAACAACGCTGTCCTTCATAGCATGTAACAGTTGATACTCCAGAACCGCTTGCAAGGTCATCAGCAGTAGAGCAAACATCCGATATGGAGTTAGTCGAACAAGAATAACATTGAAGAGTCTGGAAGGAAAATTTAAATGCACATAGTATAAGTTTCAATTGTATTGAAAGAATGGATTATCTAATTATCTTATATTAGGATTAGTGGTCAGCATTTATCGCTAAAAATGCACAAATACTATCTCTCCCATGTTCCACATCAAAGGTGAACCCAAACCATATTAATACGGGATTGTGTTTAGTGACAAAAAGATGTGAACAGCAAAATTGTACTTTTTGTACAATATTTTCTAAGCAATGAATTTATGTTTTTCTTCAGAACAAAATGCTTTTGTTCAGAATATTAATTGAATGTATTCTGTAGGCAACAAGTCATTACATTAATCACGAAGGAGATAGTTCTTTCTTAGGAAATAACTTTCATAGACATTCCTAACAAAGAATTATACATTTTTAGATCATTATATAGTAAACACAAATACTTAGCCACACATTACATGTACAATATTGAGAAAAGCCTCTCCCCATCAAGCTTTAAAAGATATCATTTCACTTACCCCTCGCATTCTTGTGGCCGGGGTAGTTGCTGTAGTGATGGAAGTTTGATAAGGTATCATTATTGATATGATGTAAAGACATGAAATGTTAACAATACATAACTATGTTTCCATACCTTGCTAGGTCATTCAGATTCAAGAGTCAAAGGGGGGGGGGGGGGGGGGGGATGGATCAGAAACCAGATTCGCATATTCAATGAGCTATGACGTTTGACCTACATACTCTGAAATTGGACTTAGGCTGAGTTATGATACCAAGTACCTTCATATCAAATTTCATTAAAATCCGTCAAACAATACTAAAGTTATCAATCGGAAACCAGATTCGCATATTTAGTGAGCTATGACCTTTGACCATTGACCTACGTACTCCAAAATTGAACTTAGCCTGTATTTAGATATTATGTATCTTCATATCCAATTTCAGAAGGAAGGAAGGACGGACGGCAGCGTTTCTATATCCCCTCCGACTTCGTCGGCGAGGGGATAAAAAATTAAAAATGAATGTCAAATGAAATCGTGAACAAATGCAACTAAAAATTAACAAGAAATTGCCAATATGTAAACAAAAATAGTGATTAGTCTTTACATTTTACTCTCCATTGCTAATTTAGAAAGTTAAATGTCCATTTCAGATTTAATAGTTTTCATTGATGGCAGAGTGTTCATTAACAGAAGTGGATTTCAATTTCCTACTGACTTTTGGACTAAAATCATGTAGACCTACAACTTGTAATTCAGATCATTCTGGATCAATAGACTGTTAAAGATGCCACTAAAAAATAAAATGGGACACTAGTACTGAGTAGACTCTAGAATCTAAACTAGATCTAGAGAGTAAAAAAGTAAAAATGAATGTCAAATGAAATCGTGAACAAATGCTACGAAAAATCAACAAGACTTGATAGTCATATGTTTTTGTGTGGATGCACTAATATAGAGTGATTCAAGCGATAGTAATCTGGGGCCCTGGCCCCGGCCCCCCGGCCCCCAAAACAGGGTTATTTGAGACTTACAGTTTTCAACCTTCTCCTTTTTAATCGACACTGTAGCTTGTTTCAAACTTTTGTTACATTGGAAGATAGAATGATTCTTAGAGCAAATCAACTAATAAAGGCCATTTAACTAAAATAATATTGTGTCTTTTCATTGGTGATCGAATGGAGATGCGAAGCCTGAGTTGAAAGGTAGGATGTTTGAGGAAATCTTACCTTGGTCACAGCTTGAACCACTGTACCCATCTGGACAGGTGCACGTACCCGAAGAACAAATCTCTCCGGTCTGGCATTCCGAGTCCAAGGTACAGGCCACTGTAACGAGCCAATGATAATTGTGAACAAGTATGAGATGGTCTGTATTTAAGTTCTAGCTTTTAATGATAATGAGAACGACTTAAAAAAACCTGAACAAGATGATGCTGTGATAATCATGAAGATAACTGTATTGATAACGACTGTGGTAGTGATGAATTACGATTACTACAATGTCATTATACCAAAATTTATACTATTTAGTTCTAAGTTTCAAAACGAGTCGCTGTCCTGTTTTTTTTAAGATATGGACATAATTTCAGAACAAAGTAAACACGGTTTACTGTGGTCATTGAAATTCATTGAGCAGTTTCGGACTATTTGAGGCGATAAGTGTACCAAGCTTCATAGAGATGGACTGTGCCGTATTTTATATGAATAACTTTTGTGTGTAATTGAATTATTTAAGGTCCATAAGATTCAAAAGCATTTGGAAACCATCATTTGATAATTACCTTTGCATTAATTATGATGGTGTTTAGGCAAAATAAGGCATTTGAGCTCAAAACAAAATGCAGGGGGGGGGGGGGGGGGGGGGGGGAGGGGGGTAGTGACCAGAATTTTTTAAATTTTTTTGCCCCCGGAAATGGGAAAATCGCGTCGACCGATATTTCGCTCAGTTGGGGGAGGGGTGAAGGGGGTAAAGGAGCATTAATTTAAAAAAAATCTGCACAACCCCCCCCCCACCCTTGAGCTAAAACAGATTTTAAATAAATAAAAGTGGAGGGGGGAAGGGGGCTTTAACCCCCAAAACACCCCCCCCCCCCCCTGCGTACCCGCCTGATGTAGAGAACTGTTAATCAAGTCCGTTCGTTTACGCGCAGTTGTCCAAAAGAAGACGTAGATGGCGTTAACCAGTATATTGCCAATCTACACCCCCTTTAACATAATATTTCAATAGATTTCGATACCTGCACTACACATAGCTCCATTAAAGGGCAAGTCCACTAATAAAATAACTTAATTGAATATAAGCAGAAAAATCAGAAAAAAAGTTTGATCAAAATCGGATAACTAATCAAAGGTTATGAATCTGTAATGACATGACAAACTTTTTAAATCACAGGGCAAGTAGCAGCTCAATCACGAGTCTCTGTTTTCATTGCCTCACTATACACTTTTTGTTTTCTTTATATTGCTAATATGAATTTTCATTTTCCCTCCAAAAAATCTTATTGCCTCACACAAGCATCCAAGTCAATTGCCAATTTGTAAACAAAAATAGTGATTAGTCTATGAATTTTACTCTCCATTGCTAATTTAGAAAGTTAAATGTCCATTTCAGATTTAATAGTTTTCATTAATGGCAGATTGTACTTTAACAGAAGTGGATTTCAATTTCATACTGACTTTTGGACTAAGATCATGTAGACCTACAACTTGTAATTCAGAGCATTCTGGATCAAAAGACTGTTAAAGATGCCACTAAAAAATAAAATGGGACACTAGTACCGAGTAGACGAGTAGATCTAATTTGATTTCACATCCTTACCATTGCAAGCAGTGTTATCATCGTTTAATTCATATCCAGAGTCACACGGGCTACAGGTGTAAGAGCCATCTGTGTTTGAACACATTCCATTTGCACAGAGCGTTGTATCCACCATGCATTCGTTAATATCTAGGAAAAGTAAACATTTTTTCACCCATAGCATGCAGTTAAGAGTTTGTCTAAAGTTCTAATTGAATCAGCTTTTCATCTTAAATTGGCACCATTTATTTGATTCTCCATGCACTCTAGCATCTAGACTAGATCTAGATCTAGAGAGTAAGAAAGTAAAAATAAATGTCAAATGAAATCGTGAACAAATGCTACGAAGAATCAACAAGAAATTGCCAATTTGTAAACAAAAATAATGATTAGTCTATACATTTTACTCTCCATTGCTAATTTAGAAAGTTAAATGTCCATTTCAGATTTAATAGTTTTCATTGATGGCAGAGTGTTCATTAACAGAAGCAAATTTCAATTTCCTACTGACTTTTGGACTAAAATCATGTAGACCTACAACTTGTAATTCAGATCATTCTGGATCAAAAGACTGTTAAAGATGCCACTAAAAAATAAAATGGGACACTAGTACTGAGCAGACGACTAGATCTAATTTGATTTCACATCCTTACCATTGCAAGCAGTGTTATCATCGTTTAATTCATATCCAGAGTCACACGGGCTACAGGTGTAAGAGCCATCTGTGTTTGAACACATTCCATTTGCACAGAGCGTTGTATCCACCATGCATTCGTTAATATCTAGGAAAAGTAAACATTTTTTCACCCATAGCATGCAGTTAAGAGTTTGTCTAAAGTTCTAATTGAATCAGCTTTTCATCTTAAATTGGCACCATTTATTTGATTCTCCATGCACTCTAGCATCTAGACTAGATCTAGATCTAGAGAGTAAGAAAGTAAAAATAAATGTCAAATGAAATCGTGAACAAATGCTACGAAGAATCAACAAGAAATTGCCAATTTGTAAACAAAAATAATGATTAGTCTATACATTTTACTCTCCATTGCTAATTTAGAAAGTTAAATGTCCATTTCAGATTTAATAGTTTTCATTGATGGCAGAGTGTTCATTAACAGAAGTAAATTTCAATTTCCTACTGACTTTTGGACTAAAATCATGTAGACCTACAACTTGTAATTCAGATCATTCTGGATCAAAAGACTGTTAAAGATGCCACTAAAAAATAAAATGGGACACTAGTACTGAGCAGACGACTAGATCTAATTTGATTTCACATCCTTACCATTGCAAGCAGTGTTATCATCGTTTAATTCATATCCAGAGTCACACGGGCTACAGGTGTAAGAGCCATCTGTGTTTGAACACATTCCATTTGCACAGAGCGTTGTATCCACCATGCATTCGTTAATATCTAGGAAAAGTAAACATTTTTCACCCATAGCATGCAGTTAAGAGTTTGTCTAAAGTTCTAATTGAATCAGCTTTTCATCTTAAATTGGCACCATTTATTTGATTCTCCATGCACTCTAGCATCTAGACTAGATCTAGATCTAGAGAGTAAGAAAGTAAAAATAAATGTCAAATGAAATCGTGAACAAATGCTACGAAGAATCAACAAGAAATTGCCAATTTGTAAACAAAAATAATGATTAGTCTATACATTTTACTCTCCATTGCTAATTTAGAAAGTTAAATGTCCATTTCAGATTTAATAGTTTTCATTGATGGCAGAGTGTTCATTAACAGAAGTAAATTTCAATTTCCTACTGACTTTTGGACTAAAATCATGTAGACCTACAACTTGTAATTCAGATCATTCTGGATCAAAAGACTGTTAAAGATGCCACTAAAAAATAAAATGGGACACTAGTACTGAGCAGACGACTAGATCTAATTTGATTTCACATCCTTACCATTGCAAGCAGTGTTATCATCGTTTAATTCATATCCAGAGTCACACGGGCTACAGGTGTAAGAGCCATCTGTGTTTGAACACATTCCATTTGCACAGAGCGTTGTATCCACCATGCATTCGTTAATATCTAGGAAAAGTAAACATTTTTTCACCCATAGCATGCAGTTAAGAGTTTGTCTAAAGTTCTAATTGAATCAGCTTTTCATCTTAAATTGGCACCATTTATTTGATTCTCCATGCACTCTAGCATCTAGACTAGATCTAGATCTAGAGAGTAAGAAAGTAAAAATAAATGTCAAATGAAATCGTGAACAAATGCTACGAAGAATCAACAAGAAATTGCCAATTTGTAAACAAAAATAATGATTAGTCTATACATTTTACTCTCCATTGCTAATTTAGAAAGTTAAATGTCCATTTCAGATTTAATAGTTTTCATTGATGGCAGAGTGTTCATTAACAGAAGTAAATTTCAATTTCCTACTGACTTTTGGACTAAAATCATGTAGACCTACAACTTGTAATTCAGATCATTCTGGATCAAAAGACTGTTAAAGATGCCACTAAAAAATAAAATGGGACACTAGTACTGAGCAGACGACTAGATCTAATTTGATTTCACATCCTTACCATTGCAAGCAGTGTTATCATCGTTTAATTCATATCCAGAGTCACACGGGCTACAGGTGTAAGAGCCATCTGTGTTTGAACACATTCCATTTGCACAGAGCGTTGTATCCACCATGCATTCGTTAATATCTAGGAAAAGTAAACATTTTTTCACCCATAGCATGCAGTTAAGAGTTTGTCTAAAGTTCTAATTGAATCAGCTTTTCATCTTAAATTGGCACCATTTATTTGATTCTCCATGCACTCTAGCATCTAGACTAGATCTAGATCTAGAGAGTAAGAAAGTAAAAATAAATGTCAAATGAAATCGTGAACAAATGCTACGAAGAATCAACAAGAAATTGCCAATTTGTAAACAAAAATAATGATTAGTCTATACATTTTACTCTCCATTGCTAATTTAGAAAGTTAAATGTCCATTTCAGATTTAATAGTTTTCATTGATGGCAGAGTGTTCATTAACAGAAGTAAATTTCAATTTCCTACTGACTTTTGGACTAAAATCATGTAGACCTACAACTTGTAATTCAGATCATTCTGGATCAAAAGACTGTTAAAGATGCCACTAAAAAATAAAATGGGACACTAGTACTGAGCAGACGACTAGATCTAATTTGATTTCACATCCTTACCATTGCAAGCAGTGTTATCATCGTTTAATTCATATCCAGAGTCACACGGGCTACAGGTGTAAGAGCCATCTGTGTTTGAACACATTCCATTTGCACAGAGCGTTGTATCCACCATGCATTCGTTAATATCTAGGAAAAGTAAACATTTTTTCACCCATAGCATGCAGTTAAGAGTTTGTCTAAAGTTCTAATTGAATCAGCTTTTCATCTTAAATTGGCACCATTTATTTGATTCTCCATGCACTCTAGCATCTAGACTAGATCTAGATCTAGAGAGTAAGAAAGTAAAAATAAATGTCAAATGAAATCGTGAACAAATGCTACGAAAAATCAACAAGAAATTGCCAATTTTTAAACAAAAATAAAGATTAGTCTATACATTTTACTCTCCATTGCTAATTTAGAAAGTTAAATGTCCATTTCAGATTTAAAGGGAAAGTCCACCCCCAAAATAAGTTTGTTTCGATAGAGGCAGAATAATAAGAAAATCAGGTGAGTGAAAGTTTGAGCAAATTCTGAATGAAAATAAGAAAGTTATGAATTATTGAAGTTGTGATCAATCAAATACAAATTGGCAACTCTGTGACTTATTATACGAGCTCTCCTTCATTTGCTTTGTGCATAATATTCCATAAAATCATGTTTTCTTTGTTATTGATGACGGAATATATATTTGTTCCTTGCAGGGGGAGTATAGAAACATATTTGCAATTATTATATTTAGGGTGCATGTATGGTTGAAATTTTTCTTGAGGGAAAATGAAAATTTTAGATTTTTTTAGTACTGAGCAAATGGAAGTTGAGCTCGCATGATACGTCATAGAGTTGCCAATTTGTGTTTGATTGATCACAACTTCAAAAATCCTAACTTCCTTATTTTTAGTCGGAATTTGCTCAAACTTTCACTGACTTGTTTCTCTCGTTTTTCTACTCCTATTAAAAGAAGTGGATTTCAATTTCATACTGACTTTTGGACTAAGATCATGTAGACCTACAACTTTGTAATTCAGAGCATTCTGGATCAAAAGACTGTTAAAGATGCCACTAAAAAATAAAATGGGACACTAGTACTGAGTAGATGACTAGATCTAATTTGATTTCACATCCTTACCATCACAAGCAGTGCTATCATCGTTTAATTCATATCCAGAGTCACACGAGCTACAGGTGTAAGAGCCAGGCGGTGTGTTCGAACACATTCCATTTGCACAGAGTGTTGTATCCACCACGCATTCGTCAATGTCTAGGAAAAGTAAACATTTTTTTTCACCCATATAGCATGCAGTCAAGAATTTTCTAAAGTTCTAATTGAATCAGCTTTTCATCTTAAATTGGCACCAATTATTTGTATCTCCATGCACTCTAGAATCTAGACTAGATCTAGATCTAGAGACTAAAAAAGTAAAAATAAATGTCAAATGAAATCGTGAACAAATGCTACGAAAAATCAACAAGACTTGATAGTCATATGTTTTTGTGTGGATGCACTAATATAGAGTGATTCAAGCGATAGTAATCTGGGCCCTGCCCCCCCCCCGGCCCCCCAACCCCAAAACAGGGTTATTGCATGAAGACTTACAGTTTTTAAACATCTCCTTTTTAATCGACACTGTAGCTTGTTTCAAACTTTTGTTATATTGGATAGAACGATTCTTAGAGCAAAGTTTGTTCGTCAGTTCCTTGCTGGGAATCAACTAATAAAGGCCATTCAACTAAAATAATATTGTGTCTTTTCATTGGTGATCGAATGGGGATGTGAAGCCTGAGTTGAAAGGTAGGAGGTTTGAGGAAATCTTACCTTGGTCACAGCTTGAACCACTGTACCCATCTGGACAGGTGCACGTACCCGAAGAACAAATCTCTCCGGTCTGGCATTCCGAGATCGTGGCACAGATGACTGTCACGAGCCAATGATAATTGTGAACAAGTATGAGAAGGTCTGTTTTTAAGTTCTTTTCATGACAATGAAAACGACTTAAAAAAACCTGAACAAGTTGATGCTGGTGATAATCATGAAGATAACTGTATTGATAACGACTGTGGTAGTGATGAATTACGATTACTACAATGTCATTATACCAAATTTATACTATTTAGTTCTAAGTTTCAAACCGAGTCGCTGTCCCGTTTTTTAAAGATATGGACATAATTTCAGAACAAAGTAAACATGGTTTACTGTGGTCATTGAAATTAATTGAGCAGTTTCGGACTATTTGAGGCGATAAGTGTACCAAGCTTCATAGAGATGGACTGTGCCGTATTTTATATGAATAACCCTTTGTATGTAACTGAAATATTTAAGGTCCAAAAGATTCAAAAGCATTTGGAAACCATCATTTGATAATTACCTTTGCATTAATTATGATGGTGTTTACGCAAAATAAGGCATTTGAGCTCAAAACAAAACGCAGGGGGGGGGGGGGGGGGGTAACCATAATTTTTAAATTTTTTTTGCCCCCGGAAATGGGAAAATCGCGTCGATCGAAATTTCGCTCAGTTGGGTGATGGGGGGGAAGAAGGTAAAGAAGCATTCATTT
>NW_022145611.1:41301420-41311232 GCF_000002235.5 Strongylocentrotus purpuratus
TAAGAAATATGGCCCAATCTTGGTAAAGATGCAAGCACTGTAGACAGAAAGGTGTATATGGGACTAAACAAACATGTGGCAAAAAAATCCATCCCGATTTTTATGATGTTACATGCCATATTTAGAATGTGAAGGCATTTGAAGAACCATGCTTTTCAGGGAACATGTTTTATCTGATGTTCTTCCAAACTTTCAGGATACAATGATAGTGCTCACAAACTATTTTTCACCTCTTCCCAGAACTCAACTTTCTCTTTAAAGGCCCACTGCACTACTTGTAGCTACTTGCGCCCTCTATATAACAAACAATGCCTAATCGGTGACCATTGGTCCCCCATGATCCTCTTTTTCTTATGTTAACTGAGAGCTGAGTTGATGAGATAACCACCTGTCCAGTGACTTTGCAGGGCAGTCTAATCCCTCCTGTAAACTGCGGAAGATAAGCTTTAAGGATATGTTTTGCCATCAAATAAGCTTTACAAAATCCTATTTGTAGTATATCCAAGTTCTAATCTATTTTCCATTCAGAGTCAGGGTATGTCTAGCTTCTTATCTCCAATAATGTTTTCAAATACATGTATAAGAATTTTTCCACATGTTACCTCACTCTCTCTTTCAAAGAGAAGAGGACGGGATTCAATCCTGGTCATCATTTCCTGTAGCTCCCTTTCATATTCTTCTTCACGGGTTCTCTCAGATTCTCTGCAGGTAAAGAAATATATTTTCAAAATATTGACATCAGTGAAATTTGAATATTTGTTTTCATATTGCGTTCCAAGTAGGTCTCATTGCATCTTACGTATGTGCAGTATATTCGATCAATTCATTGATACTAACAGACAAACCAAAAAAAGGAAAAAATCAAAGAGCAAACACAGACAAATAGAATATGTGGTGTATGTTTCAAGAACATACCCTTGATTCCTAGCTACCTTGTGCATTGCTCAACACAATTAAGATATAACCTGTAGGGCTGTAACAGTATTACCAAATTTATTTAACTTGTCCTTCTACATATAAAATTTGCACAATTAAAGTTTAATACAATAACTCAAGTGCAATCAATTGCCTTATGGTTTTTCTTCTTCCATATATACATGGAGACTTTCTCTGGTTTCACTAAATTTGCTGTATATTTTGTGATACAATTATTTAATCAATTTGTGTGAAACACTTGATGAAGGAAAACAATCCATGCTAAACCAATTCTGAATTATATTCTGACAAAGATTGGCCTAGCTAATCACATGTTACCTGTGCTGTCTGAGTTTCTCCCTGTTGGTTGACTCCAGGCTCTGTGATATGTCATTGGCTCTAGCTTTGCTGGTGATGAATCGCTGTAGTTTCTTCTCCTTGTATCTCCTCTGTCTCTCCTGCTCCACCTCTTTTCTCTCCCTCTCTGCCCTCTCCATCTGTGTCTTGCTCAATGCACTCTTCCGAAGCTCAGAAGCATTGGTCGTCTTTGATGGGAGAGTATCACCCATGTCAATGGATCTATATTTAATTAAAGATAAAAATAATATATCTAGCTATTCAACTTATGTAACAAATGTTCATTTCTTAGTGAATGATCCATAAGTTTCATTAATTCTTTTGTAAGGAAAACAAAATTGTTTCCATTTTAGCTAACACAAGAGCAGAGAATCTACTACAGAACAGTAAGTAGTGTCAATAGGCATTATGACAAAAGCCACAAGAACATTATTGTTATTTGTGGGCTATATCAATTGGAACCGAATTCCCCCAAAAAGTCCACAGATGGTGTGACATTGGAATAATAGTTCTTTACTATACTAGAGGGACTGAAAACAAAATAAAATGTGTTTCATGATACTGGGGTTTTTTTCACCAGCAAAAACAAATAAAACTTATATTGTTGGCCATGGTACAATATTGCATCTACTCATATGTTGGGCATACCTTCGAAGAGAAGCAGACTTGGACAAAGAACCTCGAAGAGCCTCTTTCTGTCTCTCCTCTTCCTCCTCCATTTCGAGCAGAGCCCTAGATTTACGGGATGGAATTCTTGCTGTCCTGAGATTAAAGGGCTCAAAGACAGTCGGATCCTTTTCTCTCTTCTTCCTCTGAACCTCCTCCTCAAACTTCCGGTGTAGTTCATCATAGTCTGGGATCTCTCCATTTACCTTCAAATCAAAATAAAACTTGTAAGTTAACAACATTTAAGTCAAGTTTTTTTGATAATCTTTACTCAAATTCACACAATGTGACAGGAAGAGTGCGTAGGAAACTGCAACATAAAACTGATTTCTCTGATTAATCAAAATTAATCAGTGTGAAACAAGCAGAGTAATGCTTTTGCAATTTATCAATCGAAAGAGGCGCTAAAAAGAAAAATGATCTTTACAATGAAAATAATTTTATGCAATGAAAATAATATAAAAGTCACAAAAACAATTTCTGAATAGCATGAATGTTAAAGTACTAAGTACAAGTGTCTGAACTACATGTATAAACCATGCTTTACAGTCATGTTTTGAAGAATTTTTTTTTTTTAATCATTTATTTTGTTGAACGACAACTATTCACATTTATGCTTCTTGCCTATAATGAGGAAATGTATTAGTTTACCTGGGGCCTAAATTTGTGTTCTGTTGTGAGGAAGGCCTGTTTCTCCCTGTTTTTCTGCATCTTCATTCTCATCTTGCCATCAGTATACTCCTTGCCTCTGATCTGCATGTTGGGAGGGAGCGAAGATTGCCTTAACATCTCCTCAGCTCTCATCTTGATCCTGATCTTCCTGTATTCTTCTTCCTCCAGAATTTGATCATCAATTGTTGGATCAAAGACAGATCTTGGAACTGGTTTGGCCTTGAACGAGGGTGTCTTTGACCGCTTCAATGACAGAGGAACACTGGCTGATCTTTGGTGCTTTTTGGTCTCGGTCAGGTTGAACGGTTTTTGAGTGCTTGTAAGCTTTTTGTAGCTCTGTTCCTGATTCTTTTTTGACTTTTCAATTTGTTGATCCTTGATCTCATCATAGAGTGGTAGGAAAGTATGAGCTGGAACTGGTTTTGCTTTGAACTTTTTTGGCACTCTATTTCCTCTTGCTTCTCTCGATCAAGCCGTGCTTGTTCAAGCTCCATGGAGGCTCTAGTCTTCTTTCGTTCTTCACTGGATTCCCTCACAGACATGGTAAAAGGTTTTGGTATGGTAATCTTAGGTGACCATTCCTTTGCCTTGCTCTGTTGAGTTGAGCTGCTACGGGATGATGCTTTAGACATACTGCGAGAACGTGTTGCATAGGAGTCAATGCTGAAATCTTCCCACATATTGTCCACCACAGCAGCTGGGGATCCAGGCTGCTTACTCAAAGATAGATCAAGTGAAGTATTTACACTGGATATTATATCTTCTGTGGTAGCTGAACATTCACTACCACTCCAAGTGACATCACTCCAGTCAGGCTTTTGCTTAAGGCCATGGGTGCCATTACGTGCTGTAGATCTTGACTTTGGCCGGTCGTCAGTCCACGCCGTCTGAGGTCGTCCACTTGGTGGCTTTGATGACATGTCTCTTATATCTCTCGGCAAAGCTGACCATGCCGGTAAACTTTGGTTAAATGTCTGCATGTGGTCATCCATGTGCTTGTGCTCATGCTCTGCTACATATACTGGACCACTCTTTGTCATCCCTTTGACCTTATCTATTCCATTCATGTAATTCATACTCAGGCTCCAATCATTGGCACTGCCATTTCCACCCATTTCATTCCTCACTTCATTTTCAAGTTCTTGTCGTTTTCGAGAAACTTTCTATTATACCTTTTTTCAAGGGAACAAGAGTTACCCGATGTTTTTCTTTCAGCTCTTTCAGTCGTTCGTAAAATCTTCACTGCTGATGTTTTCCACGTCATTTGTGAGCTGATCAATAAGTGCATCTTCGTCCAATGAGCCAACACCAAATCCCATAGAATGGGACTGAGCAAATGATTCCTGGCCATCATCATGAAAATTAGAGCCGTTATACGAGGCTAAACGTGCATCTTTCTTGTGTTCACGACTTCTGGCTAAATCCCGATCCAATTCGCTTTCTGGTAAGTTCGAATATGGATTTCTCGGCCTTTTAACACAAGAATTCGTAACCATCGACAAGGAATGTCCAGTTGCCATGTTGATCTTCACAACGCATTAATTAATTAACGACGCGCCGCGCGCGCCGTTCGTACAAAGTACAACTAAACGTGCGACACGACAGTTCCGTATGCCGCAAGTTCACTCCAAATCCAATCCTTTTTCTTGCACCGATCCCGACATTTTTCTTCTTTTACATCAACGCTATAATATACCGTACCCTGCCCGGTTTCCGCCCGATGGGCAGTTTTTCTCAGATAACTTCTCTGAAAATGAATTATACAGGCGCTAATGTATACCAATTTGTTGCCGAAATTCTAGCAAATCTAGCTATGCCATTCTTACGCCCGAAATCATAAGCGATTGTCCGTAGCGCGCCGTCTGCGTGAGGCATTTTCCTTGCCTAATTCCGCCTAGACCCGCCCTAATTCCGCCCGATGGTGGGCGCGCATCAAAAGTATAGAAAAAGGAAACATCTCGGGTACACGTTAGGCCAAATCAAATTGCTTCCCAGTAGAATTCGATCTACATGTTATTTTGATAATTGATATTTCTTTCTTTATTTCTTCCTTGCCTCTGTAGGCCTAATGCAAGTGCAGTTATTTATCAGTTCTGATCTGGAAAAACAATTTTGTACTGCCTTTGGAAAATCCTGCGACTTGTCTATGATGTTTTAATAATGTGTTCAGTCAAATCTTCAGTGTCATATCGCTAATCGGGAGAGGGGAAGAAAAAAAAATCCACAATAACAACATTTTGTCAAAAAAAAACTACCACTATTAAAGAAAAACACTTTGGAAAGAGAGTAATGGCACTTCATTTTTTAAATTTTTTTTTAAAAACTGCAAAATTATTCTCGACATCTCTCAAATCTTGATTAAAAAATAAATTAGCGTATATTTTTTAGGATATTGGTTGGAAAAGCATAGCATTTTCGTCATAGGAATTATCATCATCGCCGACATCGTCTAATCATCATCATTAAAATTTTAGGGTAGGCCTATGTGACGCAAATGTGGTTTCCTGTTTGATTATTTGTTCAAGACTTCAAGTTGTTGTGTTTTTGTTTTCTAGTTGTTCTAAATTATGCAGTATTTTATGCATTCAATAATAATAGTTCAACTTGAAAGATAAAACTTTCCGAAATGATCTTGAAAACGAAGTCGTCGATTCACTTCCATGGGGGGGGGGGGGTGGGGGGGGGGGGGGGGGGGGTAGTGAGCACATTTTTTTTTTTGATCCTCAAAATTTTTTCAATTTGCACCCCCCCCAAAAAAAGGTAAAAATCACGTGATTTTACATGATTTTTTTTCTCAAGGGGGGGGGGGGGGCGGGATCCGCCACTGCCCCCACCCCCCCCCCCCACATTTTCTACATAATGCTACATGTTAAATTCATCCATTCATCTATTTATTTATTCAATATTCATTCATTTTATTGCCGAGAGATATTTATGTTATGGATAGAGATGAAAAATGTTCACCTTTTATTCGCCATAAAACTTTCGCAAAACTAACAACGTAAGAATCACCTTAGCAATTTGAAAGGCCTGACAGGCGTATGCCCTTAATGTATTATTTATACTACTCTTTCGATAGCCATTCATATAGGTTTATTTCACATGAAACAACAGACTGGGATTTTAGTTTCTACCCCTATATTTATTTTATTCACAGTCAACTGAGGGAAATTTATGGCAGCGAAAATGTCATGATTCATGTTGGTCATGTTGGTAAAATTAGATAACACACAAACAATTGAAAAAAAAATGAAAAATAATTATAGCCTAAAGCATAGAAGTATTAAGAAAGAAGGATATAAAATTGAAGAGGGAGACTAAAAGAAAAATGGGGAAAAGGAGGGGTGTAATCGAAGAAACATCCTGTATCGTATTATAAACAAGCACTCTTTTCGCTACAAAGCCACGACGCTGGATTAAAAGGCGACACAACATGAATACAAACTTTTTGCAAATCTATACCAACCCTGGCAACTTTTTTAAAAGCCGGACCTATTTTTTGTCATTGGGATCACTGTCGGAGAACCGAACTTCAAGCATTTCTTAATATCAATCATATCTAATTTTGTCACAAATTTAACTTCATGACTAGTAGGCCTACATTAAATTACAAATCAATAGACCACATCGTTACCCGAAATTGTCGGTTGCTCGAACGAACGGCCAAACATCATTGCAACATTCTTCGGGGAGGGGGGGGGGGGGGGCTTCAATCCCGGCCTCCCACCTTATTCGCCTATCATAATAAGGACAATTACACCCCAGAAAACTACTCCCAAGGATAATTACCCAAATGACAATTACCCCTCGACGACTCAAACTACGCCCAGAAAATTACCCCCGATGACGATTACCCCCATCTCTGAAACTTAACCCTATATAGGACATGACCCCCCCCCCCCGGGACAACCAAGAACAATACCCCCTGTTCATTAAAGGGGAAGTCAACCCCGATAATAAGTTGGGTAATTTTTAGGGGGAGATCATTTTCAGGGTGGGGGGGGGGGGTAAAATTATTATCTATCCCAACATCGTATAAACGATGTTCACACAGGGAAAATTTTCTATAAACATGTTTAAAACTGTTGAGTTAAACACGTTTATACTAATCATCTCTAGATACGATGAATTTAGCTGTGTGTGAAAAGGCTGCATGTTATTGCAATGACGACCTTCGTCATTGCCTTGTTTTCGTTCACATTCTGCCCCATAAATATTCTTCTTATCTTCGTCAGAAAATCGCATTCGTTTTGCACGTAGTGCTTGTTATTCCTAGTTAGGTGCTTTTCTCATGTCCATTTCCTTTCAAATTTTATTTATGGTCAAGGGTGAGTTTATGTTACCCCTGGGGCAATATGTCTTTCCACAGCCATTCTCAATGTTTTCAAAGTAGTAGGCGTCATGATTCTCAGTATCATTATATGGCTGTATTCCTCTTTTGTTATGTACATAACAAAAGAGGAATACACCCTTGACCATTTTATTATTGTTTTGGTTTCGGCCAGGAATACAGACTGGTCAAATGGCCTAATCCATCAAAGTTATGAGTCATGTTTCGGGCTATACTGTAGGACTGGTAGGATTTCCCTGAATTCAAGTTCGGGGGGAACATGAAAGGAAGTGGACCTGTTGACCAATGGGAATTTAATATTGTATGACCCTTCCACTTTCTCAAACTGTTGCCCACTGGCGTACCTATGGGGGGCAGGGGGCAGAGTGCCCCCCCCCCCCCCTGACGGGCTCCAGGGGGGAAAAAAGAAAAAGGGGAAAGAAAAGAAAAGAAAGGAAAGGAAAGAAAAAGAAAAAAGGAAAAGGGAAGAAAAAAGGAAAGAAAGAGAAAAAAAGAAAAAAAGGAAAGAAAAAAGGAAGAAGAAGAGAAAAGAAAGAAAAAGGGAAAAGAAAAGGAAACGAATAAAAATGGGGAAATTTTAAAAAAAAGACCATGGTCGTACGCACCAGGGGGGGGGGCAGTTGACCCCAGATATTTTGAAAACGTACAGTTTTTTTCCTGAAAATGTAGTGTAGGCCTATACCAAATCCTTCAATTCTACTTTTGAAAATGCAAAAGTACCCTCTTGACCAGTTCGGTCGCTCGAACTCCCTTCACTCCTTTTGCTTTTGAGATTCTTCGAAAACTTTTAACGCATCTTTCCCCCTCCCCACCAGAAAAATATTCCGCATACGGCCCTGAAAAATTAAAACAAATGAAAATAGGAAAATATAAGTGATATAACAAATTCGAAACTCTTCGCTGGCGCGAACTGCTTGCTAGCCTATTTTGTATTAAATGTTTTCACTTGCTCGTCCCCTGAAAAAAGAAAAGGATTAGTATTGCCTAGAATACAATTGTGCCTGCCCCGACCTGCAACCATGGCAACAATAACACACAATACAGTGCGTCCCAGAAAAAGCGAAACCGAGAAGTATCGATGTTTTATCATAACTTAATCACAACCATAATGAATGAATGATACATATTTGGAAAGCTTAGAGTCTCCTCTTTCAGTTGATGCTACTCCGATGATGCATATTTCACGCATGAGTGATTAAAAGCAATTTGAAGGAAGGAAACCAAAAAGACATTTGGCGGGCGGTATCTGAATTTCGAAGAAAAATTCACATTTCTAGAAAGTTGAGTTTCTGCCCTTTCATATGACACCTCAATCAGGAAAAATGAGCGAGGAATAACAAAGTTCTGTTTGTTTAAAGTAGCCCTACATGTTCATAATTTTAACAAACGAATTCGTTTTCACTGGGTGCTTGCCGTAGCAAAAAGCAGATTTGACAAAAGACTCAACTCCGTTTCGTTGACAATCAGCCATGCATGAAGACTCTCGTCTACGGCTGATTGTCAATGAAACGGAGTTAAGTCTTTTGTTAATTTCGTTTATTGATACGGCAGGCAGCCAGTGAAAACGAATTCGTTTAATAAAATTATGGAAATGCAAGCACTACTTTAAACAAACAGAACTTTGTCATTCCTCGCTCATTTTTCCTGATTGAGGTGTCATATAAAAGGGCAGAAAACTCAACTTTCTAGAAATGTGAATTTTTTCTCGAAATCTAGATACCGCCCGCCAAATGTCTTTCATATGGCTCCGTTAGTCTCATTTCACAACGCCCCCTATCGTCAGAGCATGGTCAGATTCAGCAGCCTAACATGTTAGGCTATGGACGTTTTTTTTAAAATCGTTAAAAATTCATTTTTTGTTTAAACGAAAAGCACATCCACCCGACGTACGTTATCACTAGCTCTTTCATTGGAGCCCTCATGTCTAATTGACTTTTGAAAGTTCACCCACCGTAATTTTTCAAAATAGGTTGCAAGCTCGTCCTTGCCTATAAAACACATTTGAAAAAAGTCTAACTTTGGACTCAGTTTACCAAGCGATTTGAAGATTATAGGTCGAGCACACGAAACATAAAAAGCATGAATTATCATAGATCACTTCTGCCTATTTCGTTTTGTCCATTTCATCCAACCCCCCACCGTAATTTTTCCATTTAGTAAAAGCAAACATTTTGCAGATTTTAGCAAAAACATGAATATTCATGAACGGTCAGACATACAGCCTTTAGTACGTAACGTATAGTGAATGGGAATGTGCGATGATCCGTGTAGGAGGTAGAGGTCAGTGGTTTGTGCTGGCAATGTTCACGCGAGCGAAAATGAGACAATCGGAGCAATATGTTGGTTCCTTCCTTCAAATTGCTTTTAATCACTCATGCGTGAATATGCATCATCTGAGTAGCATCACATGAAAGAGGAGACTCTAAAGCTTTCCAAATATGTATCATTCATTAATTATAGTTGTGATTAAGTATGATAGAACATCGATACTCTCGGTTTCGTTTTTTTCTGGGACGCACTGTATATGTAAATGTTGCTAAAAGAGACTAATTCATTTTTCTAGCTCGCTACACTCGCTCGCAAATAAAATGAATAGACATTGCTTTGGAAACAATTGCCCACCCTTGACCTGCAACAATATCATTAAAAATGGAAGAGTTTTTTCGCCCTCTCGCCAAAAAGGAATTGAATCGCGTAAACGCGATTGCGTCCATCCTGACCTGCCCCAATAAAAACAAGTTTATTTATTAATTTCTATTAAAAGAGAATTTTTTTGTTTTGCTTGCTCGCTATGCTCGCTCGCCAAAATGGAGTTGCCACCGCTAACGTGTCCGCCCCACCTGCAACAACC
>NW_022145611.1:41311732-41341732 GCF_000002235.5 Strongylocentrotus purpuratus
TGCCAGCTAGCTGTCGATTGCCAGCTAGCTGTCGATTGCCAGCTAGCTGTCGATTGCCAGCTAGCTGTCTAGATGGGACCCCCCTGGCGATTAATGTGGGGGGGGGGGGGGGTGATTTTTCAAAATTTGCGAGGGCCCAAACAAAAAAATAGTGCTCTCTAACCCCCCCCCCCCCCCCCCCACCCCCTTCCTCCCCCTCTACCACTGAGCTGAAATATCGGCCGGCACGATTTTTTTTTATTTCAGCACATTAAATTTCAAATTGATTTCAAGTTTGGGCCCCCCTAAAAATCCTGAATCCGCGCCGATACCCACACCCCCCCCAAATAAAATCCCAAGGCTCCCCCTGTAGTTTTTTTCTACATTGCTCCCCCCCCCCCCCGCAAAAGGTCCCTATTTTTCCATTGTTTTACATCAAAACCCACAACAACAATAAATATTTTTATAAAACTCCAAAATGGTTTGTTTTTTTATAATAATAATTCTGCCCGGCAAAATATTTGAAGTAAGTATGTAGATTAAGATCATCAGACTTTATTACACTGATGAGGTGTATTGGGTTCTCTTCACTTGTCTTTTCTGGCTCTCTTTCTCTTTCTCTCTCTCTCTCTCTCTCTCATTGGGACTGAAAAAGTATTGAATGTAATAATGTTTGATAAATAGATAAAACAGGATTCCTGTCCTTCTTGTACTTCGTAAATATAATACTTTACCTTGCTTACAAGTTAATTGCAAGCTCATTGTATAGATCAATTAAGAGAAATAGCAATAAATATGGACTTTGAGTGATCAAAATGGGTTTGACATCAGTTTTTTCTTTTTCAAAGATTAAAAAAAAAGCAACAGCTGGGTGTCGAACCCGATACCTTCCAGTTACCAGGCGATTGCCTACCCACTAGACTAAAGTGTCACATTGCTAATCTCCATGTTTTTTTCTTCATACTTATACTTATTGTTGTAGATGTAGCAAAAGAAAAAAACGCAACAGCTGGGGGTCGAACCCGATACCTTCCAGTTACCAGGCGATTGCCTACCCACTAGACTAAAGTGTCACATTGCTAATCTCCATGTTTTTTTTTCATACTTATACTTATTGTTGTAGATGTAGCAAAAGAAAAAAACGCAACAGCTGGGGGTCGAACCCGATACCTTCCAGTTATCAGACGATTGCCTACCCACTAGACTAAAGTGTCACATTGCTAATCTTCATGTATTCTTCATACTTACACTAATTGTTGTAGATGTAGCAAAAGATGTTTTCTGACTAATTCAGAGAGTCGCTTGTTAAGAAAAGAGTATTACATGCTATTTTTTCTTTGTTGAGGGGGGGGGGGGGTGTCCCCTTTAAAAAAGAGATGACAAGTCAATATTATGGAGTGAAGAAAAAAAATAACATGGGTTTATATAAAGGAGAAACTGAGACTCGAACCGAGTACATTGCATTGTGAAGTGATCACTTTTTATCCACAAGACCATTTTGCCTCACCGTGATAACTGGTTCCGCTTTTTGTTGTTACACTTTCTGCATGCTAATGACTTTACAAAATGTGCCGATTTACTGATTTGACGCTTTCGGGATGCATTATTATCATCATTTTTGTAGTCCGATGTTGTCAAGATTGCCCGTATTTTTTTTCTTTCAGTTACTGATATTACTGATATAATAGTGAGGTTTTATGTTTATTTCATTTAATTTGCAAACTGCTGACTTAAACTTAAAGTGATATGACAAGAGGCCACTGCCCTCACATAGTATAATGAATAGAACACGGGTCTATTCAATTCAGTATATGCTACGAATTCTATAACAGGGCACCAATGATAGGGAAGCTTGGCTATTCGATTCTGTTTTCAATAGCTTGCACCTGCAATTTTTGAATAGTTATGTAACAAACTACTCAGCTCTTTCTGACATGGCATCAATAATATTAGTGAATTGAAAACAAACCTGACCCTCCCTTCATTGAGTGACTTTTGTTTGGTCAAATGCGAGGATTACCAAAGAGGAGGTAATAATAGCATTCCTGACATTGCAACAATGACCGCGTTATTTTGATGCATTGTCCCTAAACCTACCGAAGAGGCTCTTTGTCCTTGTCTGGGAGGACAAGCACTTTAGACTGGGGGCTGTAGTCTGATTTCAAGAAAGGAAAACAATTTCGGGACAGTTCAAAATAATGCTTGGAAATGGAAATTCAAATGATACCGTTTTAAAAACCAGAAAGATATGGTTTGAGGACAAGAAGCAGGATGTAATTCATTGCTCGGCAATCTTGACTGTATTTAAAACAGAGCATCCAATATACCTGATATTTAATAGTACTGTACAATGTCAATTAAATAAAATAACTAAATAAAAAACAAATAATGGACCTCTTTAGCCAAGACTGTGGATTTTTATTGTTGAGCACTAAATGATTCTGCTCGGTCATACAGGCTAGGTGGGGGAATGCTTTCAATAGACTTAAATTTGAAAGGCCCTTTGTATCACTTCGTGCAAAATGACATAGGGCACTTCTAATAAATTTATACGAGAAGTAAAACACCTGTTCATCATTGTTTTCGTGTTGCAAAGTTGTTTACAGACTGAAAAAGGGATAGTACGGGACTGTAGAGAGTGAATAAAACTAGGAAATTATAATTGCAAATGTAAAACAACGTTGTAAACCTAGCAATAAGAGGCTCTTGAATGCAGTTTTTAAATGGACATGGCTTTGGGGCTACCCCTCTACCGCCGCCAGCTACTGTCGATTGCCAGCTAGCTGTCGATTGCCAGCTAGCTGTCGATTGCCAGCTAGCTGTCGATTGCCAGCTAGCTGTCTAGATGGGACCCCCCCCTGGCGATAATGTGTGGAGGGGGGGGGGGGGTGATTTTTCCAATTTTTCGAGGGCCCATACAAAAAAATAGTGCTCTCTACCCCCCCCCCCCCCCCCCCCCCCTCCCCCTTCCCCCTCTACCACTGAGTGAAATATCGGCCGGCACGATTTTTTTTTATTTCAGCACATTAAATTTCAAATTGATTTCAAGTTTGGGCCCCCTAAGAAATCCTGAATCCGCGCCGATACCCACCCCCCCCCCCAATAAAAATCCCAAGGCTCCCCTGTAGTTTTTTTTCTACATTGCTCCCCCCCCCCCGCAAAAGGTCCCTATTTTCTCATTGTTTTACATCAACAACAACAACAACAATAATATTTATTATAAAACTCCAAAATTGGTTTGTTTTTATAAATAATAATATCTGCCCGGCAAAATATTTGAAATAAGTATGTAGATTAAGATCATCAGACTTTATTACACTGATGAGGTGTATTGGGTTCTCTTCACTTGTCTCTTTCTGGCTCTCTTTCTCTTTCTCTCTCTCTCTCTCTCTCTCTCTCATTGGGACTGAAAAAGTATTGAATGTAATAATGTTTGATAAATAGATAAAACAGGATTCCTGTCCTTCTTGTACTTCGTAAATATAATACTTTACCTTTGCTTACAAGTTAATTGCAAGCTCATTGTATAGATCAATTAAGAGAATAGCAATAAATATGGACTTTGAGTGAGATCAAAATGGGTTTGACATCAGTTTTTCTTTTTCAAAGATTAAAAAAAAAAGCAACAGCTGGGTGTCGAACCCGATACCTTCCAGTTACCAGGCGATTGCCTACCCACTAGACTAAAGTGTCACATTGCTAATCTCCATGTTTTTTTTTCTTCATACTTATACTTATTGTTGTAGATGTAGCAAAAGAAAAAAACGCAACAGCTGGGGGTCGAACCCGATACCTTCCAGTTACCAGGCGATTGCCTACCCACTAGACTAAAGTGTCACATTGCTAATCTCCATGTTTTTTTTTTTCATACTTATACTTATTGTTGTAGATGTAGCAAAAGAAAAAAACGCAACAGCTGGGGGTCGAACCCGATACCTTCCAGTTATCAGACGATTGCCTACCCACTAGACTAAAGTGTCACATTGCTAATCTTCATGTATTCTTCATACTTACACTAATTGTTGTAGATGTAGCAAAAGATGTTTTCTGACTAATTCAGAGAGTCGCTTGTTAAAGAAAGAGTATTACATGCTATTTTTTCTTTGTTGAGGGGGGGGGGGTGTCCCCCTTTAAAAAAGAGATGACAAGTCAATATTATGGAGTGAAGAAAAAAAAATAACATGGGTTTATATAAAGGAAAACTGAGACTCGAACCGAGTACATTGCATTGTGAAGTGATCACTTTTATCCACAAGACCATTTTGCCTCACCGTGATAACTGGTTCGCTTTTTGTTGTTAACACTTTCTGCATGCTAATGACTTTACAAAATGTGCCGATTTACTGATTTGACGCTTTCGGGATGCATTATTATCATCATTTTTGTAGTCCGATGTTGTCAAGATTGCCCGTATTTTTTTTTCTTTCAGTTACTGATATTACTGATATAATAGTGAGGTTTTATGTTTATTTCATTTAATTTGCAAACTGCTGACTTAAACTTAAAGTGATATGACAAGAGGCCACTGCCCTCACATAGTATAATGAATAGAACACGGGTCTATTCAATTCAGTATATGCTACGATTTCTATAACAGGGCACCAATGAATAGGGAAGCTTGGCTATTCGATTCTGTTTTCAATAGCTTGCACCTGCAATTTTTGAATAGTTACGTAACAAACTACTCAGCTCTTTCTGACATGGCATCAATAATATTAGTGAATTGAAAACAAACCTGACCCTCCCTTCATTGAGTGACTTTTGTTTGGTCAAATGCGAGGATTACCAAAGAGGAGGTAATAATAGCATTCCTGACATTGCAACAATGACCGCGTTATTTTGATGCATTGTCCCTAAACCTACCGAAGAGGCTCTTTGTCCTTGTCTGGGAGGACAAGCACTTTAGACTGGGGCTGTAGTCTGATTTCAAGAAAGGAAAACAATTTCGGGACAGTTCAAAATAATGCTTGGAAATGGAAATTCAAATGATACCGTTTTAAAAACCAGAAAGATATGGTTTGAGGACAAGAAGCAGGATGTAATTCATTGCTCGGCATCTTGACTGTATTTAAAACAGAGCATCCAATATACCTGATATTTAATAGTACTGTACAATGTCAATTAAATAAAATAACTAAATAAACAAACAAATAATGGACCTCTTTAGCCAAGACTGTGGATTTTTATTGTTGAGCACTAAATGATTCTGCTCGGTCATACAGGCTAGGTGGGGGAATGCTTTCAATAGACTTAAATTTGAAAGGCCCTTTGTATCACTTCGTGCAAATGACATAGGGCCTTCTAATAAATTTATACGAGAAGTAAAACCCTGTTCATCATTGTTTTCGTGTTGCAAGTGTGTTTACAGACTGAAAAGGGATAGTACGGGACTGTAGAGAGTGAATAAAACTAGGAAATTATAATTGCAAATGTAAAACAACGTTGTAAACCTAGCAAAAGAGGCTCTTGAATGCAGTTTTTAAATGGACATGCTTTGGGGCTACCCGCTATCGCCCGCCAGGCTACCTGCGATTGCCATAGCTGTCGATTGCCAGCTAGCTGTCGATTGCCAGCTAGCTGTCGATTGCCAGCTAGCTCGATTGCTAGCTGTCGATTGCCAGCTAGCTGTCGATTGCCAGCCTAGCCAGCTGTCGATTGCCATGCCAGCTAGCTGTCGACCAGCTAGCTGTCGATTGCCATGCCAGCTAGCTGTCGATTGCCAGCTCATTGCTGCAGCTAGCTGTCGATTGCCAGCTAGCTGTCGATGCCATGCAGCTAGCTGTCGAGCCAGCTAGCTGTCGATTGCCAGCCAGCTGCTGTCGATTGCCAGCTAGCTGTCGATTGCCATGCCAGCTAGCTGTCGATTGCCATTGTCGATTGCCATGCCAGCTAGCTGTCGATTGCAGCTAGCTATTGCTCCAGCTAGCTGATTGCCAGCTAGCTGTCGATTGCCAGCCTAGCTGTCGATTGCCGCTAGCTGTCGATTGCTGCAGCTAGCTGTCGATTGCCAGCTAGCTGTCGATTGCCATGCTAGCTGTCGATTAGCTAGCTGTCGCCAGCCAGCTAGCTGTCGATTGCCAGCTAGCTGTCGATTGCCATGCCTGTCGATTGAGCTGCTGTCGAGCCAGCTAGCTGTCGATTGCCAGCTAGCTGTCGATTGCCAGCTAGCTGAATGGGACCCCCTGGCGATAATGGGGGAGGGGGGGGGGGTGATTTTTCAAATTTTCGAGGGCCAAACAAAAAAATTGCTCTCTACCCCCCCCCCCCCCCCCCCTCCCCCTTCCCCCTCTACCACTGAGTGAAATATCGGCCGGCACGATTTTTTTTTATTTCAGCACATTAAATTTCAAATTGATTTCAAGTTTGGGCCCCCCTAAGAAATCCTGAATCCGCGCCGATACCCACCCCCCCCCCCCAATAAAAATCCCAAGGCTCCCCTGTAGTTTTTTTCTACATTGCTCCCCCCCCCCCGCAAAAGGTCCCTATTTTCTCATTGTTTTACATCAACAACAACAACAACAATAATATTTATTATAAAACTCCAAAATTGGTTTGTTTTTATAAATAATAATATCTGCCCGGCAAAATATTTGAAATAAGTATGTAGATTAAGATCATCAGACTTTATTACACTGATGAGGTGTATTGGGTTCTCTTCACTTGTCTCTTTCTGGCTCTCTTTCTCTTTCTCTCTCTCTCTCTCTCTCTCTCTCATTGGGACTGAAAAAGTATTGAATGTAATAATGTTTGATAAATAGATAAAACAGGATTCCTGTCCTTCTTGTACTTCGTAAATATAATACTTTACCTTGCTTACAAGTTAATTGCAAGCTCATTGTATAGATCAATTAAGAGAATAGCAATAAATATGGACTTTGAGTGAGATCAAAATGGGTTTGACATCAGTTTTTCTTTTTCAAAGATTAAAAAAAAAGCAACAGCTGGGTGTCGAACCCGATACCTTCCAGTTACCAGGCGATTGCCTACCCACTAGACTAAAGTGTCACATTGCTAATCTCCATGTTTTTTTCTTCATACTTATACTTATTGTTGTAGATGTAGCAAAAGAAAAAAACGCAACAGCTGGGGGTCGAACCCGATACCTTCCAGTTACCAGGCGATTGCCTACCCACTAGACTAAAGTGTCACATTGCTAATCTCCATGTTTTTTTTCATACTTATACTTATTGTTGTAGATGTAGCAAAAGAAAAAAAACGCAACAGCTGGGGGTCGAACCCGATACCTTCCAGTTATCAGACGATTGCCTACCCACTAGACTAAAGTGTCACATTGCTAATCTTCATGTATTCTTCATACTTACACTAATTGTTGTAGATGTAGCAAAAGATGTTTTCTGACTAATTCAGAGAGTCGCTTGTTAAAGAAAGAGTATTACATGCTATTTTTTCTTTGTTGAGGGGGGGGGGTGTCCCCTTTAAAAAAGAGATGACAAGTCAATATTATGGAGTGAAGAAAAAAAAATAACATGGGTTTATATAAAGGAGAAACTGAGACTCGAACCGAGTACATTGCATTGTGAAGTGATCACTTTTATCCACAAGACCATTTTGCCTCACCGTGATAACTGGTTCGCTTTTTGTTGTTAACACTTTCTGCATGCTAATGACTTTACAAAATGTGCCGATTTACTGATTTGACGCTTTCGGGATGCATTATTATCATCATTTTTGTAGTCCGATGTTGTCAAGATTGCCCGTATTTTTTTTCTTTCAGTTACTGATATTACTGATATAATAGTGAGGTTTTATGTTTATTTCATTTAATTTGCAAACTGCTGACTTAAACTTAAAGTGATATGACAAGAGGCCACTGCCCTCACATAGTATAATGAATAGAACACGGGTCTATTCAATTCAGTATATGCTACGAATTCTATAACAGGGCACCAATGAATAGGGAAGCTTGGCTATTCGATTCTGTTTTTCAATAGCTTGCACCTGCAATTTTTGAATAGTTATGTAACAAACTACTCAGCTCTTTCTGACATGGCATCAATAATATTAGTGAATTGAAAACAAACCTGACCCTCCCTTCATTGAGTGACTTTTGTTTGGTCAAATGCGAGGATTACCAAAGAGGAGGTAATAATAGCATTCCTGACATTGCAACAATGACCGCGTTATTTTGATGCATTGTCCCTAAACCTACCGAAGAGGCTCTTTGTCCTTGTCTGGGAGGACAAGCACTTTAGACTGGGGCTGTAGTCTGATTTCAAGAAAGGAAAACAATTTCGGGACAGTTCAAAATAATGCTTGGAAATGGAAATTCAAATGATACCGTTTTAAAAACCAGAAAGATATGGTTTGAGGACAAGAAGCAGGATGTAATTCATTGCTCGGCAATCTTGACTGTATTTAAAACAGAGCATCCAATATACCTGATATTTAATAGTACTGTACAATGTCAATTAAATAAATAACTAAATAAACAAACAAATAATGGACCTCTTTAGCCAAGACTGTGGATTTTTATTGTTGAGCACTAAATGATTCTGCTCGGTCATACAGGCTAGGTGGGGGAATGCTTTCAATAGACTTAAATTTGAAAGGCCCTTTGTATCACTTCGTGCAAAATGACATAGGGCACTTCTAATAAATTTATACGAGAAGTAAAACCCTGTTCATCATTGTTTTCGTGTTGCAAAGTTGTTTACAGACTGAAAAAGGGATAGTACGGGACTGTAGAGAGTGAATAAAACTAGGAAATTATAATTGCAAATGTAAAACAACGTTGTAAACCTAGCAATAAGAGGCTCTTGAATGCAGTTTTTAAATGGACATGGCTTTGGGCTACCCGCTACCGCCGCCAGGCTACGCTGTCGATTGCCAGCTAGCTGTCGATTGCCAGCTAGCTGTCGATTGCCAGCTAGCTGTCGATTGCCAGCTAGCTGTCGATTGCCAGCTAGCTGTCGATTGCCAGCTAGCTGTCGATTGCCAGCTAGCTGTCGATTGCCAGCTAGCTGTCGATTGCCAGCTAGCTGTCGATTGCCAGCTAGCTGTCGATTGCCAGCTAGCTGTCGATTGCCAGCTAGCTGTCTAGATGGGACCCCCCTGGCGAATAATGTGGGGGGGGGGGGGGGGTGATTTTTCAAATTTTCGAGGGCCAAACAAAAAAATAGTGCTCTCTACCCCCCCCCCCCCCCCCCCCCCCCTCCCCCTTCCCCCTCTACCACTGAGTGAAATATCGGCCGGCACGATTTTTTTTTATTTCAGCACATTAAATTTCAAATTGATTTCAAGTTTGGGCCCCCCTAAGAAATCCTGAATCCGCGCCGATACCCACCCCCCCCCCCAATAAAAATCCCAAGGCTCCCCTGTAGTTTTTTTCTACATTGCTCCCCCCCCCCGCAAAAGGTCCCTATTTTCTCATTGTTTTACATCAACAACAACAACAACAATAATATTTATTATAAAACTCCAAAATTGGTTTGTTTTTATAAATAATAATATCTGCCCGGCAAAATATTTGAAGTAAGTATGTAGATTAAGATCATCAGACTTTATTACACTGATGAGGTGTATTGGGTTCTCTTCACTTGTCTCTTTCTGGCTCTCTTTCTCTTTCTCTCTCTCTCTCTCTCTCTCTCATTGGGACTGAAAAAGTATTGAATGTAATAATGTTTGATAAATAGATAAAACAGGATTCCTGTCCTTCTTGTACTTCGTAAATATAATACTTTACCTTGCTTACAAGTTAATTGCAAGCTCATTGTATAGATCAATTAAGAGAATAGCAATAAATATGGACTTTGAGTGAGATCAAAATGGGTTTGACATCAGTTTTTCTTTTTCAAAGATTAAAAAAAAAGCAACAGCTGGGTGTCGAACCCGATACCTTCCAGTTACCAGGCGATTGCCTACCCACTAGACTAAAGTGTCACATTGCTAATCTCCATGTTTTTTTCTTCATACTTATACTTATTGTTGTAGATGTAGCAAAAGAAAAAAACGCAACAGCTGGGGGTCGAACCCGATACCTTCCAGTTACCAGGCGATTGCCTACCCACTAGACTAAAGTGTCACATTGCTAATCTCCATGTTTTTTTTTTCATACTTATACTTATTGTTGTAGATGTAGCAAAAGAAAAAAACGCAACAGCTGGGGGTCGAACCCGATACCTTCCAGTTATCAGACGATTGCCTACCCACTAGACTAAAGTGTCACATTGCTAATCTTCATGTATTCTTCATACTTACACTAATTGTTGTAGATGTAGCAAAAGATGTTTTCTGACTAATTCAGAGAGTCGCTTGTTAAAGAAAGAGTATTACATGCTATTTTTTCTTTGTTGAGGGGGGGGGGGTGTCCCCTTTAAAAAAGAGATGACAAGTCAATATTATGGAGTGAAGAAAAAAAAATAACATGGGTTTATATAAAGGAGAAACTGAGACTCGAACCGAGTACATTGCATTGTGAAGTGATCACTTTTATCCACAAGACCATTTTGCCTCACCGTGATAACTGGTTCGCTTTTTGTTGTTAACACTTTCTGCATGCTAATGACTTTACAAAATGTGCCGATTTACTGATTTGACGCTTTCGGGATGCATTATTATCATCATTTTTGTAGTCCGATGTTGTCAAGATTGCCCGTATTTTTTTTCTTTCAGTTACTGATATTACTGATATAATAGTGAGGTTTTATGTTTATTTCATTTAATTTGCAAACTGCTGACTTAAACTTAAAGTGATATGACAAGAGGCCACTGCCCTCACATAGTATAATGAATAGAACACGGGTCTATTCAATTCAGTATATGCTACGAATTCTATAACAGGGCACCAATGAATAGGGAAGCTTGGCTATTCGATTCTGTTTTCAATAGCTTGCACCTGCAATTTTTGAATAGTTACGTAACAAACTACTCAGCTCTTTCTGACATGGCATCAATAATATTAGTGAATTGAAAACAAACCTGACCCTCCCTTCATTGAGTGACTTTTGTTTGGTCAAATGCGAGGATTACCAAAGAGGAGGTAATAATAGCATTCCTGACATTGCAACAATGACCGCGTTATTTTGATGCATTGTCCCTAAACCTACCGAAGAGGCTCTTTGTCCTTGTCTGGGAGGACAAGCACTTTAGACTGGGGCTGTAGTCTGATTTCAAGAAAGGAAAACAATTTCGGGACAGTTCAAAATAATGCTTGGAAATGGAAATTCAAATGATACCGTTTTAAAAACCAGAAAGATATGGTTTGAGGACAAGAAGCAGGATGTAATTCATTGCTCGGCAATCTTGACTGTATTTAAAACAGAGCATCCAATATACCTGATATTTAATAGTACTGTACAATGTCAATTAAATAAAATAACTAAATAAACAAACAAATAATGGACCTCTTTAGCCAAGACTGTGGATTTTTATTGTTGAGCACTAAATGATTCTGCTCGGTCATACAGGCTAGGTGGGGGAATGCTTTCAATAGACTTAAATTTGAAAGGCCCTTTGTATCACTTCGTGCAAAATGACATAGGGCACTTCTAATAAATTTATACGAGAAGTAAAACCCTGTTCATCATTGTTTTCGTGTTGCAAAGTTGTTTACAGACTGAAAAAGGGATAGTACGGGACTGTAGAGAGTGAATAAAACTAGGAAATTATAATTGCAAATGTAAAACAACGTTGTAAACCTAGCAATAAGAGGCTCTTGAATGCAGTTTTTAAATGGACATGGCTTTGGGGCTACCCGCTACCGCCGCCAGGCTACGCTGTCGATTGCCAGCTAGCTGTCGATTGCCAGCTAGCTGTCGATTGCCAGCTAGCTGTCGATTGCCAGCTAGCTGTCGATTGCCAGCTAGCTGTCGATTGCCAGCTAGCTGTCGATTGCCAGCTAGCTGTCGATTGCCAGCTAGCTGTCGATTGCCAGCTAGCTGTCGATTGCCAGCTAGCTGTCGATTGCCAGCTAGCTGTCGATTGCCAGCTAGCTGTCGATTGCCAGCTAGCTGTCTAGATGGGACCCCCCTGGCGAATAATGTGGGGGGGGGGGGGGGGGTGATTTTTCAAATTTTCGAGGGCCAAACAAAAAAATAGTGCTCTCTACCCCCCCCCCCCCCCCCCTCCCCCCCTTCCCCCTCTACCACTGAGTGAAATATCGGCCGGCACGATTTTTTTTTATTTCAGCACATTAAATTTCAAATTGATTTCAAGTTTGGGCCCCCCTAAGAAATCCTGAATCCGCGCCGATACCCACCCCCCCCCCCAATAAAAATCCCAAGGCTCCCCTGTAGTTTTTTTCTACATTGCTCCCCCCCCCCCCCGCAAAAGGTCCCTATTTTCTCATTGTTTTACATCAACAACAACAACAACAATAATATTTATTATAAAACTCCAAAATTGTTTTGTTTTTATAAATAATAATATCTGCCCGGCAAAATATTTGAAATAAGTATGTAGATTAAGATCATCAGACTTTATTACACTGATGAGGTGTATTGGGTTCTCTTCACTTGTCTCTTTCTGGCTCTCTTTCTCTTTCTCTCTCTCTCTCTCTCTCTCTCATTGGGACTGAAAAAGTATTGAATGTAATAATGTTTGATAAATAGATAAAACAGGATTCCTGTCCTTCTTGTACTTCGTAAATATAATACTTTACCTTGCTTACAAGTTAATTGCAAGCTCATTGTATAGATCAATTAAGAGAATAGCAATAAATATGGACTTTGAGTGAGATCAAAATGGGTTTGACATCAGTTTTTCTTTTTCAAAGATTAAAAAAAAGCAACAGCTGGGTGTCGAACCCGATACCTTCCAGTTACCAGGCGATTGCCTACCCACTAGACTAAAGTGTCACATTGCTAATCTCCATGTTTTTTTCTTCATACTTATACTTATTGTTGTAGATGTAGCAAAAGAAAAAAACGCAACAGCTGGGGGTCGAACCCGATACCTTCCAGTTACCAGGCGATTGCCTACCCACTAGACTAAAGTGTCACATTGCTAATCTCCATGTTTTTTTTTCATACTTATACTTATTGTTGTAGATGTAGCAAAAGAAAAAAACGCAACAGCTGGGGGTCGAACCCGATACCTTCCAGTTATCAGACGATTGCCTACCCACTAGACTAAAGTGTCACATTGCTAATCTTCATGTATTCTTCATACTTACACTAATTGTTGTAGATGTAGCAAAAGATGTTTTCTGACTAATTCAGAGAGTCGCTTGTTAAAGAAAGAGTATTACATGCTATTTTTTCTTTGTTGAGGGGGGGGGGTGTCCCCTTTAAAAAGAGATGACAAGTCAATATTATGGAGTGAAGAAAAAAAAATAACATGGGTTTATATAAAGGAGAAACTGAGACTCGAACCGAGTACATTGCATTGTGAAGTGATCACTTTTATCCACAAGACCATTTTGCCTCACCGTGATAACTGGTTCGCTTTTTGTTGTTAACACTTTCTGCATGCTAATGACTTTACAAAATGTGCCGATTTACTGATTTGACGCTTTCGGGATGCATTATTATCATCATTTTTGTAGTCCGATGTTGTCAAGATTGCCCGTATTTTTTTTCTTTCAGTTACTGATATTACTGATATAATAGTGAGGTTTTATGTTTATTTCATTTAATTTGCAAACTGCTGACTTAAACTTAAAGTGATATGACAAGAGGCCACTGCCCTCACATAGTATAATGAATAGAACACGGGTCTATTCAATTCAGTATATGCTACGAATTCTATAACAGGGCACCAATGAATAGGGAAGCTTGGCTATTCGATTCTGTTTTCAATAGCTTGCACCTGCAATTTTTGAATAGTTATGTAACAAACTACTCAGCTCTTTCTGACATGGCATCAATAATATTAGTGAATTGAAAACAAACCTGACCCTCCCTTCATTGAGTGACTTTTGTTTGGTCAAATGCGAGGATTACCAAAGAGGAGGTAATAATAGCATTCCTGACATTGCAACAATGACCGCGTTATTTTGATGCATTGTCCCTAAACCTACCGAAGAGGCTCTTTGTCCTTGTCTGGGAGGACAAGCACTTTAGACTGGGGCTGTAGTCTGATTTCAAGAAAGGAAAACAATTTCGGGACAGTTCAAAATAATGCTTGGAAATGGAAATTCAAATGATACCGTTTTAAAAACCAGAAAGATATGGTTTGAGGACAAGAAGCAGGATGTAATTCATTGCTCGGCAATCTTGACTGTATTTAAAACAGAGCATCCAATATACCTGATATTTAATAGTACTGTACAATGTCAATTAAATAAAATAACTAAATAAACAAACAAATAATGGACCTCTTTAGCCAAGACTGTGGATTTTTATTGTTGAGCACTAAATGATTCTGCTCGGTCATACAGGCTAGGTGGGGGAATGCTTTCAATAGACTTAAATTTGAAAGGCCCTTTGTATCACTTCGTGCAAAATGACATAGGGCACTTCTAATAAATTTATACGAGAAGTAAAACCCTGTTCATCATTGTTTTCGTGTTGCAAAGTTGTTTACAGACTGAAAAAGGGATAGTACGGGACTGTAGAGAGTGAATAAAACTAGGAAATTATAATTGCAAATGTAAAACAACGTTGTAAACCTAGCAATAAGAGGCTCTTGAATGCAGTTTTTAAATGGACATGGCTTTGGGGCTACCCGCTACCGCCGCCAGGCTACGCTGTCGATTGCCAGCTAGCTGTCGATTGCCAGCTAGCTGTCGATTGCCAGCTAGCTGTCGATTGCCAGCTAGCTGTCGATTGCCAGCTAGCTGTCGATTGCCAGCTAGCTGTCGATTGCCAGCTAGCTGTCGATTGCCAGCTAGCTGTCGATTGCCAGCTAGCTGTCGATTGCCAGCTAGCTGTCGATTGCCAGCTAGCTGTCGATTGCCAGCTAGCTGTCGATTGCCAGCTAGCTGTCGATTGCCAGCTATTGCCAGCTAGCTGTCGATTGCCAGCTAGCTGTCGATTGCCAGCTATTGCCAGCTAGCTGTCGATTGCCAGCTAGCTGTCGATTGCCAGCTATTGCCAGCTAGCTGTCGATTGCCAGCTAGCTGTCGATTGCCAGCTATTGCCAGCTAGCTGTCGATTGCCAGCTAGCTGTCGATTGCCAGCTATTGCCAGCTAGCTGTCGATTGCCAGCTAGCTGTCGATTGCCAGCTATTGCCAGCTAGCTGTCGATTGCCAGCTAGCTGTCGATTGCCAGCTATTGCCAGCTAGCTGTCGATTGCCAGCTAGCTGTCGATTGCCAGCTATTGCCAGCTAGCTGTCGATTGCCAGCTAGCTGTCGATTGCCAGCTATTGCCAGCTAGCTGTCGATTGCCAGCTATTGCCAGCTAGCTGTCGATTGCCAGCTAGCTGTCGATTGCCAGCTATTGCCAGCTAGCTGTCGATTGCCAGCTAGCTGTCGATTGCCAGCTATTGCCAGCTAGCTGTCGATTGCCAGCTAGCTGTCGATTGCCAGCTATTGCCAGCTAGCTGTCGATTGCCAGCTAGCTGTCGATTGCCAGCTATTGCCAGCTAGCTGTCGATTGCCAGCTAGCTGTCGATTGCCAGCTATTGCCAGCTAGCTGTCGATTGCCAGCTATTGCCAGCTAGCTGTCGATTGCCAGCTAGCTGTCGATTGCCAGCTATTGCCAGCTAGCTGTCGATTGCCAGCTATTGCCAGCTAGCTGTCGATTGCCAGCTATTGCCAGCTAGCTGTCGATTGCCAGCTATTGCCAGCTAGCTGTCGATTGCCAGCTATTGCCAGCTAGCTGTCGATTGCCAGCTAGCTGTCGATTGCCAGCTATTGCCAGCTAGCTGTCGATTGCCAGCTAGCTGTCGATTGCCAGCTATTGCCAGCTAGCTGTCGATTGCCAGCTAGCTGTCGATTGCCAGCTATTGCCAGCTAGCTGTCGATTGCCAGCTGTCTAGATGGGACCCCCCTGGCGATTAATGTGGGGGGGGGGGGATTTTTCAAATTTTCGAGGGCCAAACAAAAAAATAGTGCTCTCTACCCCCCCCCCCCCCCCCCCCCTCCCCCTTCCCCCTCTACACTGAGTGAAATATCGGCCGGCACGATTTTTTTTTATTTCAGCACATTAAATTTCAAATTGATTTCAAGTTTGGGCCCCCCTAAGAAATCCTGAATCCGCGCCGATACCACCCCCCCCCCCCCCAAATAAAAATCCCAAGGCTCCCCTGTAGTTTTTTCTACATTGCTCCCCCCCCCCCCCGCAAAAGGTCCCTATTTTCTCATTGTTTTACATCAACAACAACAACAACAATAATATTTTTTTCTTTCAGTTACTGATATATTAGGGAGGTTTTATGTTATTTTCATTTATTCTGCAAACTACTGACTTTAACTTAAAGTGATATGACAATAAGTTACTGCCCTGACATAGCATGATGAATAGAACACGGGTCTATTAATTTAGTATACGCTACGAATTCTATAAAAGGGCACCAATGAATAAAGGAAGCTTGGCTTTTCAATAGCTTGCACCTGCAATTTTTGAATAGTTACGTAACAAACTACTCAGCTCTTTCAGATATGGCATCAATTAATGAATCGAAGAAAACAAATCCGACCCTCCCTTCATTGAGCGAATACTTTTGGCAAATACGTGGATTACCAAAGAGGTAATAATAGCATTCCTGACATTGCAACAATGACAGCATTATTTTAAAGTATTGTCTCTAAAGGTAGCATACTGAATAAGCTATTTATCCTTGTCTGGGGGGACAAGGCCTTTCAATATCCCCATGCATAAGAAAAGAATAGGCTGGGGCTGTAGTCTGATTTCAAGAAAGGAAAACAATTTCGGGACAGTTCAAAATAATGCTTGGAAATGGAAATTCAAATGATACCGTTTTAAAAACCATCAATTATATATGATTTTAGGACAAGAATCAGAAGATTCGTAAATATTCATAATTGAATGACACACGCCCTTAAAACTAAAACAACAACAACAACAACATGATTTTTCCGTAGAGATCAGTGGTTTGTATTTATACTATAGGAGCAGCAGCAGCTACAGTACCGTACCCTGCCCGGTATCCGCCCGATAGGCAGTTTTTCTTAGATAACTTTTCTGAAAATGAATTATACAGGCGCTAATGTATATCAATTTGTAGCCGAAATTTAGCGAATCCAACCATGCCATTCTTATGCCTGAAATCGTAAGCAATTGTCCGTAGTGCGCCGTCTGCGTGAGGCATTTTCCTTGCCTATTTCCGCCTAGACCTGCCCTAATTCGTCCCGATGGTGGACGCGCATCAAAAGTATAGAAAAGGGAGACATCTCGGGTAAACGTTAGCCAAATAAAATTGCTTCCCAGTAGAATTTGATCTACATGATGTTTTGATAATTGATATTTCTTTCTTTATTTCTTCTTTTGCCTCTGTAGGCCTACTAATAATGTCTGTTCACTGTTATTCACCACTTTCTGATCTGGGAAAATTCTGTAACTGCCTTTCCGGGAAAATCCTGTGACTTGTCTTTAATGTTTTAATAATGGTAATCAGACAAATCTGACTAAAGTCACTTAACATATCGCTAATCATTTTTAAATTAACCACTAGGGTGAAAGAATTTAATTTAAAAAAAAACTATAACCACTATCAAAGTGAACATATTGTAAAAGAAAGTAATGGTGCTTCATTTTTATTTATTTTTAAATGCAAACTATTCTCGACATCTCTCAAATCTTGATTCAAAAATAAATTAGCGTATATTTTTAGGCATAATAATTGGTTGGAAAAAGCATCTAGCAATATTGTCATTAGAATTATCATCATCGCCGACATCGTCTAAATCATCATCATTACAATTTTAGGGTATATAGGTCTATAACGCAAATGTGGTTTCCTTTTTGATTATTTGTTTAAGACTTCAAGTTGTTGTGTTTTTTGTTTTCCACTTGTTCTAAATATGCAGTATTATATTTTGATAATGCATTCAATAATAATTATAGCCAACTTGAAAGACAAAACTTTCCGAAATGATCTTAAAAACGAAGTTGTCGATTCACTTCCATAGAAAGTCAGTGTTTTTTTTTTGCAAAATAATGTAGTATAATAATTAATGCAAAAGAAGTGGTGGTAGGGGGGGGGGTCACCAGTCACGTTTTTGCCACTTCAACATCCAAAGAGGGTTGAAAGCTATTGTATAAGTATTTTGTTGACATTACCGAGAACAACTTAAATCATGTCCTGCAATGTATTGCCCTTCTCTAAATTTGGCACTATACCCCTCCCCCACATCTTCTACATAATTCATCTATTTATTTATTCATTCAATATTCATTCATTTTATTGCCGAGAGATATTAATGTGATGGATAGAGATAAAAAAATGTTCACCTTTTATTCGCCATAAAACTTTAGCAAACTAACAACGTATATAAGAATTACCCTAGCCATTTGAAAGGCTGACAGGCGTATAGGCCCTTGTGAAATGTATCATTTATAGTTTTATACTACTCTTTCGATAGCCATTCATATAGGTTTATTTCACATAAAACAACATTTATTTTATTCACAGTCAGCTGACGGAAATTTGATAGCAGCGAAAATGTCATGGTCCGTGTTGGCAAAAATATATAACACACAAACATTTGAAAAAAGATATTATAGCCTAATGTATAGAAGCACTAAGAAAAAGGATGTAAAAGTGAAGAGGGAGACTAAAAGAAAAATCGGAGAAAGGAGGGGTGTAATCGAAGAAAATTGAGGGAATAATTTAACTAAATTAATTAAAACAAAAACTAATACATCAATCCTCTGCCTGCATCCTGTATCGTATCAGAAACAAGCACTCTTTTCGCTACAAAGCCACGACGCTGGATTGAAAGGCGACACATGTTGAGGTCTTAAACATGTAACATGGTCTTAAAGTGTAACACGACCCCCTAGCTCCTGAAAAAATAGTCCCTGTGTTGAACATGCGTACGTGGAGCTCGCAGACGCACTTTGTACTTTGAAACCTAGCTAGCTAGCACATCAAACAGCTGCATTACTATCCTGTATCCTGGCCAGTGTATTAGAAACTCTTTTTAGGCCTACGTTTGTCAAGAGACGAGGACCCTTTTCTCTTTCTATATAATTCCTTTTTTTTATAATGACTTGTTTTCGTTTTTCACACTCAGGCAAATTTACAGGACCTATTATCTTAGGATCTGTGTTTTTCCTACTTTTTCCTTGCTTGTCAGCACCTCGCATCCTTACTGAAGTCATTCCCTGGGCCCTGCTTATTATTCCTACTTTTATCTATAATTTGTTTTGACGCAAACCAATTCTCTTCCATCCCCTTCGTCTTCTTATCAATTTTATACCTTATATAGCAAAGATTTCGTTATATCACTGCTCTGCACAGCACTTGAAACACCGTCCTTTGCCATTTGCATTTTGTTTCATTCTTTCTACCTAATATTCTTCTCTTAATCTGTTTGCTGTACGTTTGCATTATCAGGTACTCCCAAATGTATGCATTTTGCTTTGACATCTACTTAATTGTCAGCGCTCACAAGGCATTAACATTTGTTTATCTTGGAGCACTGGCCAGTTCTGTTTGAAATATATTCATATTTCTTTATGTATGTTTTAATGTATACTGATGTTTTTTTTGTATTCAGAACTGAAAATGAATAAAAGAAATAAAATAAAAAGAATAGTTTCCCTTCTTCTGTCGTCTTCCTTTCATTCATATTATTTCTTTTCCTTTCATTTCATTTTTTCTTTAATAAAACATTTCATGTTTCTTTTTTTTCGTAGTTCGTTTTTCCCATATTCTTTATTCCTTCCATTAATTTTTTTTATTTATATTATGTGTCTTTGTTTTTATTTAACTCTTTTTACTTTCTTTCTATTCTTCCTTTTCTTTTCTATCTCATTTTCCCTCCTATATTGGCAACGTTTTGTGTATGGGATAAACAAAAATACCTACTCATGGAACTATGTGCTCTGATCGGTCTTTATTCCCCCTTTTTTTAGATGTTGATTATTGCTGCCAACTAGCTAGTTAGCCCAATTTAAGCCTCGGTCACAAATGCCATTACGAACGATTTTCCAGACAATGGAAATTCGAGAAGACAATGGAAAAACAGGGAGATTCGTACGAAATTATCGTTCGTACGAACCATTTGTGACCGTAGCATAAGCGAGAGCGAGCATATTACACATGTACGCTAGCTAGCTACAGCTGTGCGTACGCGCCGCGCGCACGCAGCGACTATTTTTTCAGGAGCAGGGAGTCGTGTTACACTTTAAGACCATGTTACACTTTAAGACCTCAACAGACACAAGCTTCAGCCATAGAACATAAATACAAACTTTTTGCAAACTACCAAACCTGGCACTTTTTTAAAGCCGGACTTAGTTGTCATCGGGATCACTTTTGGAGAACCGAACTTCAAGCATTTTTTGCAACATTAATCAATCATATATAATTTTGTCACAAAATTTAACTGCATGATTATCACATTACCACATCGTTACCAGAAATTGTCGGTTGCTCGATCGAACGAACGGCCAAACATCATTGCAACATTCTTCGGGGGGGGGGGGGGGTTCAATCTCAGCCTCCCACCTTATTCGCCTACCATTACCCCCCGGAAAACTACCCCCAAAGATAATTACCCCTAAGGACAATTACCGTGCCTCGACGAGCTACCCCCGGAAAGAGTCCCCCCCCCCCCCCCCCCCCCCTGAAACTTAACCCCTATATAGGACAATGCCCCCCTGGGACAACCAAGGACAACCGCCCCGAGGACTACCCCCTGTTCAGTATGAACAGGGGGAAGTCAACCTCGATAATTAGTTGGGTAATTTTTAGGGGGAGATCATTAATTTCAGGGGGTGGTAATTGTCCTCTGGGGGTTTAATTGTCCACGGGGGGGGGGGTAATAATTGTCCTAGAGGGTAATTTTTCGGGGGGGAGTAACTTCCTCGGGTGGTTGTCCTCGGGGGGGGGGGGGGGGTAATCGTCCTTGGGGTAATTATTGTACCGCTAATTGGCCGGGGGTGACATGCCCAAGGGGGAATTGACCTAGAACCTTCAAAGGGCAATAAATAAACAGCTACTCAATTTACACTGAATCTTATTTTCTGGTTGTAAACTCAACGAAAAATGAATGGCCACCTCTAAATGATTATTTTGTAGACCATGCAAGTGAGCCTGCAAAATGTTAAGTTTAGTAGCACGGTTATGATTGCTCATCAAAAAGTGAAACAACATTCCGTCTGGCAGATTTTGACAACTGCATGGCTGTAATACCAGTAAAGAGTTTTATGCCTGGTGACCATGTTATCTCATTTATGATCTTTCTTTTATTTGCAAAATGTAGGTCAACATATACGGGGGGGGGGGGGTGAATTCCCAATTTACAAACTGTTTATAGGTCGAATGTAGTTTTATAGTATTTGTGTATTCTTCACCTTCTTCATACTCTCGAGTTGCGATTTTATGGAGTAAACCGAGTGTTTTATCATGGAAAAAAGACAATGAAGTGTGCACTTTCAAAAAACCAACCGCAGACCGACCTAAAAACACACAAATAGACTAAAAAACCACGGGCAGATAACCTTTTCTCTGTTAGAGCATAAACAACGCACGGTACATACACTGAACTAGCGCGTGTGTTTTGAGTGGGCGGAAATAGGGCAGGGGCATCACAGGGCGACATGGTCGAGTTCAAGCCTCGATAACTTTTTTATAAATAATAATTTTCGCAAGAAATTTGCTCAGGTAAAACATCAGGAATTTAAACTTCCATATCTCTTTAAACAAAAGTAAAATTTCCACCGTATTTTTTTTCTGATCGTTTTGAATAGGAACTTGATGTTTTTTAAAAAGGTTGATTCACACCTAAATAAGCGCATAGCTGACTGCTGCACAGTGACGTCATTCGCGTATCTCCGTTAAATGGGCGATCGACAGTGTACCATATTTCGTGCACATGTTCCTTACAACGTGTATGCTGCTATAGGCAAGTTAGTCGCACGCCTTCATTGCGCACCGTAGAAACTCGGGCGATGGAAGACGGCCGTTGTGTCTAATAAGCCACTGGTAACAGGGGGGCGGTAACTGGGCAGGGTACGGTACACCGACACTTTTTAACGGTGTTAAATGGGGAAATCGCAAATTGTTATCATTTTGTGGAAAGAAATACATAAAGAACTCAATAAGTACCTGTCTATACATTTTAAAAAAAGCTAAAGATTGAGGGATAGTAATTGAGTTCTGTTTTCATACCGCAATTGCCTTCAAAGCCCGCCCCCCCCCCCCCCACTCTCTGTGTTATTTAGGGTACGCATATGCTTGTTCCCTATTTTTGAAAGCATCCCCTATCTGAGTACTGTCTACCAACATTTCCGAACCCCCCTTTTCGCTGGCTTTTCCTGCCTTGGAGACCCCCCTAAATCATGAAAAATGCTCATGTACCCCCCTAAATTCGGAATAATTTCTCGATCAGGAGTCCAAAGAGATGAGAAAAACAAAAAAAACACCCCCTTTTTAAAGAATTCTCCGGGTGAAAAGTTAATACATCCCTTTTTTTTTTTACAATTCTCGGTCCGGACTTTGTCGCACGAAAAGTACCCCTTTACCGGAAATGTTGGTAACACGCATGGGGTCCGTCCGTTCTCGGAGTGGGTGGGGGGGGGGGGGTTCAAAGTACATGGTTAGGCCTATTGCTCTTTTTCTTGACATTTCTAGTGCCCTTTGAGGACCTAAAATTGCTATGAAGGTAATTTTAGACCCCCAAATGTGTGAAATTTAGCCAATACGATCATACTAATTCAGCTCCACTTGAAAAAAATACGGTGACCGTTAATTAATTAATTAATTAATAATAACAATACATGGGCCGGCTGGTTGGGCTTAATATGACCAACACAAAAAAGCCAACGAAAAAAGCCAACACATACAGGTTTGTTTGACTCTCGACTCAATCTCTTTCTCCCTCTTTCTACTGATCTAACCTCCTTTGGCAAGAGCTTTTGCAGTCATTCATTTTCCCTTTTTTTTTTTTTTAATCTTTCTTTTTTTTTGCCTTCTACCTCCATTTTCTCCTCTCGATCTTTTATTTTTTCCCAAAAAAATCTATAATTCCTTAGCTACTTATTTTTTTTATTTATTGATTTTCTAAGCATACTTTTTTCATGTTATTATAAAACAGCATCTGAGGAGTTAACACTTCAACAAGCTTTGCTTCTAATTAGTTCCTCTTTTCTCGTGCTTATGCTATTGTCGTTTCATTGTATATTTTTGTAATATAATTATTCATTGTACTGTGCCCTTTTTTGCATTAGAAATAAAATCATTTGATTGATTGATTTTTATTCGACAAGCTTCCAACATACAACAATATACAATAATAACAGATCAAAAAAAGTCAGCTTGAACAGGATAACCCACGAAAGCTCGAGAGCTTATTTCCAGTGGGGTCCCTCACAGACATGTATAAAATTAATAAGTTAAAATAGTAATATTTACAGACAGATAAGAAAATTAAAAAAACTACTTATTAAAGATAATAATAATAACAACATTAAACTGATGATAGAAATGAGTTAAGTACAAGAAGAAAAAGAAGAAGGAGAAGAAGAAGAAAAAGAGGAGAAGGAAGAAGAGGAAAATAATGATGAATTTGTAGAATTTCTATAACGTACGAAAACATAAGTATATACAACATGAAAAAGTATGAACCGACAGAAGAATAAAAATTTCAATCATATAACATGTCATTCACTTCTCTTCTCTGACTGTCAAGTATTAGTTATTCCTTTAATTTCCTCTTAAAATGATCATAGTTTCCTATTTCTTTTACACCATTGGGAAGGGAATTCCAATGTTTTATGGCATTGTAATAAAACGAATTTCCAATACTACCTACTCTTTCAGGTAAGTTAAAGTTGAATCGTCTATTTCTTGTATTATAATCACGTACGTCAGTAACAAGATCGAAGTTGGATCGAATATAATGATTCGACCTAGTATGATATATTTTATGCACATGATGCAATACGAGTTGTTTTGATCTTTGGTCGACTTCAAGAGAACCAGCTTTAGAAAGTTCGCTGTAGCCAACATGAGTTCTTGGACCAGAACAGTTGATAAATCTTACCATTTTGTTCTGTATAATCTTCAACTTCTTTTGATCTGACTTGTTTATGTTACTATACCATGCAGGGTTAGCATAGTCAAATAAACATTGAATAAGAGCAAAACAGAGTGTACGTCTTGCTTTTAAATCCATACAACTTTGATATCTGTACAAAAATTTCAGACGAGAATTTGCTTTTTTTACAACTGATTCTACTAAAGATGAAAATGAAATTGCGCTAGCCAACTCAATGCCTAAATACTTCACAGACTCTTTTCTCTTGATTGCTTGATTATTGTGTGTCACTTTGAATTCAAATGACTTTTTAGAACTACTTTTAGAACAAAATAAAATGCTTTCTGTTTTTCCCAAGTGTAAAGAAAGCTTATTATCAGTCATCCAATCGACACACGTAGACAGCTGTTCACTGAGTTTTTCCTCAATATATTTAGGATCAGGATTTGAATAGAGTAGTACGCTGACATCTGCGTACAATAATAGTTTGAAGTCTTTTATACAAATACACATATCATTTATATAACTTGAAAATAGAATTGGGCCTAAAATGCTTCCCTGAGGAACACCGCAAGTTATAGGCATTAGTTTGGAACGAATATCATGATTGGCCACTACTTGGTGCCGATTAGATAAGTAGGATCTAAACCAATCTAAACTTGCCTTATCAAAACCCATTAGTTGTAACTTCTTCAATAAGACGCAATGATTAACTGTATCAAAAGCTTTTTGCAGATCAAGGAGCACCATACCAACAAAGCGCCCTTGGGAAGTTTCTCTCCTCAAATAATCAGTCAAATGAATTAGACATGTTTCAGTCGAATAATCATGTCGAAAACCAGATTGAAATTCATAAATTATATCATTTTCTTTGAAGTATCTTTCAATTTGAACACAGACCGATTTTTCTAGAATCATGAATCATTATTGTAACTCCGGAGGTGAGTCTCACCTCCCTGTTGATATTTTACACCTGGGCCCCGTCTTACAAAGAGTTGCAACTTATTTGCGACTCTGTACGATGATAAGAGATAGCAGACCGCAAACTTGCGATTGATTGGAGGACTTACAATTGATTTGGTTGTTTGTAAGACAGGGCCCTGCATGGCCAGGCGCGTAGCCAGGGGGCGGTGGGGGCGGTGGGGCGGTCGCCCCCCTCCCCCCCCCCCCAAAAAAAAAACGCCGGCCAAGAAAAAAAGAGAGAGAAAGAGAAGAAAAAAGAAAGAAAGAGGACGTAGGAAGAAAAAGGGAAAAGGAGTCGAGAACGGTACAACGAATCGTCAAAGCTTCCGCGCTTTGCGCCGGAAGGGTGAAACTGAGTTCAAATTAAGGATTAAGAGTCGGGAAAGGTACAACGAATCGTCTTCTTTCTATAATAATTAAATGAAACGTCAAAGCTTCGCGTGAGAGGGGGACTGAATACAGACAAGGATTAAGAGTCGGGAAAGGTACAACGAATCGTCTCCTTTCTCTAATAATTTAATGAAACATCAAAGCTTCGCGCGAGAGGGGGAGGGACTGAATTCAGACAAGGATTATGAGTCGAGAAAGGTACAACGAATCGTCTTCTTTCAAAGCTTCCGCCTCCCTGCACCCACCCCTAGGGAGCGCGATTCACGCGATCTTTAAGACTGATTCGCACGCTTCGCGTGCTCACTACCGCCCCCCTAAAATGAAATCCTGGCTACGCGATGGTGCATTGCTAAAAGATTGATACACAAGCCTGACATATGGTTTGCATTGGTTTAGACTTAGTTCATGAGCCTGGCTCCCCTGACTGCACTTACGCGATTGGCGTATTCTTTGAAGAATTGTTATAGAGACAGTTTAACTGTGATGAGAACTTGACAACCTTTACTCCTTTAGTACGTCACTATCGACTTCGTTAAAATAATCGTTTGAAAAACATCATACATGGTTGGCCTGTTATTGGAGCCAAATCAATATCAGGGCAAATTGAGCGGGCCCTGGAACCCCGGCCGACAGGGACTTCGTGCATCGTGCTTGTGATTTCAGGATGACTGGATGAGTGCTTCAACGCCCCCCCCCCCCCGGCAGTGGCGGATCCAGGGGGGGGGGGGGGGCCCGGGGGGCCCGGGCCCCCCCCCCCCCCCTTGAGAAAAAAATCATGTAAAATCACGTGATTTTTACCTTTTTGGGGGGTTGGGCCACCCCCCCTGGCGCTCAAAGGGGGGGTGCAAATTGAAATTTTTTTGAGGATAAAAAAAAAAAAAAAAAAATGTGCTCACTACCCCCCCCCCCCCCCCCCCCCCCCACTGAGCGACTTTTCGGCCGGCGCGATTTTCAAATTTTCGGGAGCAAAAAAAAAAAAAGTTGGGCTCCCTCCCCTAAGAAATCCTGGATCCGCGCCTGCCCCCCGGCCCCCACATCAAAAAATCATCTGTAGTATACGCCTGTGATCTACAATGTCTATTTTATCAGGAACCTATAATCTACAAGCACCGCTTTTTAATAGGTTCCCCCGGTAGGTTCCTCATATTTTACTTAATCTGCCATGTGAATTGAGTATCCTTGTAACGTGCTTATATAACATAATACATTATATGCCTTCTATTTCATGTGTCTGTCTATATTTATTGTTGAATGTAGAGGGGAAAAAAGAAACGTGAAAACTTAAAATGCAAGGAAACCCCAGATGTTTTAAAGCTAGGATATCGAAATTCACGATATTGGATAGAATAACCCCCTCAAACACCCTCTCCTGTTCGGTTGCTTCGCTACCTCACGGGGTCACATTAATGATGCCATCCAATTTTAAAACACAACCCTTTAAAAAACATCCTGCGTACGCCACTGATTGCAATAATGTACGTGTGTGGTGGCAGGGCTGGCGGTGCCCTCCCGGCCTGTGGTAGCGACGTTCCCGAACAATAACTATATTAAACAAATACTTACCTATGTATTTTGATGATTAAATGACATTTACGAGAGGAAAAAAAAGTTTTTTTTTTTTTGGGGGGGGGGGGGGCTCTCGAAAATTTTAAAAATCGCACCCCCCCCCCCTTGAGCGCCAGGGGAGGGGGCCCATCTCCAAAGGTAAAATTAACGTGTTTTTACTTGGTTTTTTCCCTGGGGAGGGGGTCCGGGCCCCCCGCCACCCCCCCCCCCCCCCCCCCCCCCCCCTGGATCCGCCACTGGTTACAACAATATCATTACCAGGATTATACACATTGCCTAACGCTTTATAAAATAAATGCAAATAAAACATTTAGACGTATGATCCTATCACTCATCCGTTCAATATAAAACTAAAAACAAAATGTTTAAAGTCCAAAGGTTGATGGGGAAACACGACTTTGGCGACCGAGTCAAAAATATTAGTGTCTATTTGAGTCAATATACAAAGTCATAGAAAATATAAGCATACACTGGGAACATACCAGGGTAGGCTTACCCCGATATATCAGATATCCTTATTCTAGTAACATGCAAAGAACTGTTGTATTTATCAATACGTGTCTTTGCATAATTAGACGGCCTGCTAAATAAACCATCTTGTGCACAGCTGATTAGAAAATATGGTCCGGAAAGTGGTATTTGCGTTCCCTCTCGTTTTAAGCATCCTGCTCTGTTCTGTTGAGAGTAGAGGAACACCCTTCGTGGACACCCAGAATGGTCGAATCTTGGGTAGGACCATCGAAGTCACACCTTGGCAGATTCCAGATAGTGAGACCATTGTGGTGGAGGCATACACCAAGATCCCTTATGCTGAGTCTCCGGTTGGAGAGCTGAGGTACAAACATCCTGTCAAGAAAGTTTGGACGGGAGAGGTAGACGCCACCAAACCAAACGTTGCTTGCCCTCAAGTCCCTTTGATAGGATTCACTGTAGAAATGGAAGAGACAGAGGATTGTCTGTACTTGGATGTCTTTGTGTCGTCACCACGGGCAAGTATAGGAACACAGAAATCGAGTAACACCTTTATCATTGAACAGCGGGGTATCCTCAAAGGACAGTGTATAGGCCCGTATCCGGACACCTACCCCCTAGGAGTCCCTAGGGTAACCACCCTCTAGGTCGACTACCCCCGGGACAACTACCCCCTATACGACAACCATCCTCTAATACAACTTCCACCGGACAACTATCCTAGGGGGGTAGTTGTCCGGGGGTGGTTATCGCGGGGGTAGTCATCCTAGCGCAGTGGCGTACGCAATTTTTTTTCAAAGGGGGGGGGGGGGGGTTAAAATCGGGCCAAAAATTTCGCAACGACTCAGCCAGCCGATTCAGCGGGGGGGGGGGGGGGGGGGGGGGGGGGGGGGGGGGGGGGGGGGGGGGGGGGGGGGGGGGTGGGGGTTAAAGTCCCTTTTTTTAGGTCAGCCATTGCCATAATTTTGTTTTGTTTTGTTTTTGTTTTTTTAAATAAAAACAAACAAATCAAAAGGGGGGGTTCCCCCCAAAAAAACGCAAAACATACACATAACAAAAACTCAAGGGGGGTTTAAACCCCCCCCCCCCCACCTGCGTACGCGCCTGTCCTAGAGGATGGTTGCCCTAGGGGGTAGTTGTCCTAGGGGGTAGTTGACAGGAGGTGGTTATCTGGGGGTGAATGTCCAGGGGTAGATGTCCTAGAACCATATAAAGACGTTGATCATGATCAGTGGACTATAGTCAAAATGAAGACATTAGATGGAATTTGGTAAAGTCTTGCTCAAAATATTTAAAAAAAGAATGCAGACTATAGTCCACTGATCATGATCAACGTCTTTATATACCTCCAATCGATTCGAGAGACACTTGAACATCCAATAGTCCTGTAATAAACAACGTATCATGTAAGATGAATGTGCTTCCTATACTGCGTTTGTCCTATCCCCCACCCCCCTCCCCTCCATGCAAACAGTTTTTCTACAGATTTTATTGACTTGCTGGGAAACAAATCAAAAATACAATTAAATCTACAGGTACGTCTTCAACAATAATATTATTATCAAAAGTTTTCTCCTTTTTTATATACATTTTTTACGAAAATATCTTCAGCTATAGTACTCATACTTATAATAAGAACCAAACCTTTAAACAAAAATTGTCAAAATATTACAGCCCAAGTCAGCGGCTGTGATGGTGTGGATTCATGGAGGAGGGTTTCGCGCAGGTGCAGGATCGGTACCTGAACAACTTCCTATACCATTATCATTTTATGGAGAAGTCATTGTCGTCACTTTCAATTATAGACTTGGAATGCTGGGATTCTTGAATACAGGTGAGATAAGGTAAAGGCAAAGGGAATTTGAAAAAATAAAGAAAAAAGAGTGGTAGATAAATTTATTAGTAAGAGAAGAACAAGAGAGAGAAGAGAGTGTGTGTGTGTGTGAGAGAGAGAGAGAGAGAGAGAGAGAGAGAGAGAGAGATAGAGGGGGGGTGGAGGGGGTAGAAAAGGAGGGAGAGAGAAACGAATGATTAAATAAAGTGGAAACAAGACGAAGCCAAAGATCATAATAGATTATTTAGGTAGTAAAAAATGATGATGATTTATACTGATGGTGATGATAAAGGAGAACAAGGAGTTGTGAAAGAAGAGAGAGAAGAAGGAGAAGTAAAAGGAGGACGAACAGTTTCCTAAGCTTTAGGCTCACCCAAAGGCTATCATCATCATCTTCGTAATGAAATGATTTCTTTAGAAATAAATTGGAATTTGAAGACAATGTAACCGATTCGAACAAAAACAAAACACCTTCAATTTCCAGTTTCAAAGATCATCTTCTTATATTAAAAACAAAAATCTATGACATATATTTAGATGTTTTAATAAAAAAAATATGAGTTGTATGCAGCCCTGCACTTTTAACAGGAATCAACTTATATTTGGATGTCACCGGACCTTTAAGTCAACCATCGGTTATTTATTTTTATTTTTGAGATTACTTTATGCAGATGTCGGGAAGCTTGGTTTTCTTTCTTATCATCATAGTCCTATTTGTATTTGAA